>NC_066362.1:161971093-162271093 GCF_013377495.2 Cygnus atratus
TGTTTTCAACAGTAGCAGAGGTCTCAGGTTTATCTGTGTACCACTAAGCTCATGATCAGTTTTCAGAGGTGCTTTGTTTAGCTCAATGCCATTCCTGATAGTCACGTTGCTGTGGTTCCAACTGAACCAAACTTGAAGGTGACTTTTGCTGCCCTGACATCTGCTTTTCACCCCTTGCAAAATGTTATCCTTACATGCCCTGTTTAAAATCTACCACCAAGCAATTACCCTTACATATACCATTTAAAATCTTCCACTGTGTACCTACTTTATACGTCTTTCTGTCAAAAACTCTGCTACTGAAAGTATTCTGTTTATCCCAGATCATCTTAGAAATGAAAAGTTTGAGGTGTACAGTTAAAATAGCAGATCTCAGTGGATAGTGATTAATAACTGAGTGGAAGTGGAGGTCAAAACTATTTAATTCTGGCATAGCATCAGCCACAGAAATATAACTGATTGCAGTCTAAATCTAAGCCATGAAACAGATCCAAATTAGTTTATTTTTTCCAGAACTGAGAAACGCAAAAGGGATGCTAAACACCAGGAGTCCAGACACTTTAAATCTTGCTTTATAAAATATCTGCAGTGATCTATTTCAGTAAAGCCATGGAAACAATAGCACTAAAATCATGGGAGCGTCTTGTACAACACAAAACTCAAATTAGAAACCAAATATAAAAAATCATAATAAATATGCATTGAAAAATTATGAACACATTCCTGACTATGAAAGTAGAAATTCAGTAAATAATAATAATATTAAAAAAACCTTACTCTAGGCAGGTTAAAGAGAGGAAATAATACTGAAACATTTTTATCAATTTTTTCCATTTACAATCTCATTTCTATGGAAGAATGGCTCTGAAAAGCCCTGTCCCTCCCTCATAATTGAGCTTGTTGCTGTACAAAGACAAGAGTAGGTAGGAATACCACTGCAGCGAAATCCTCCAAATTCTGTAGTTCAGCTTGCTTCTGTCCTGGACTAATCACTTACGCTGCTCTCTGATGCTCTCTGAATGGTTAATTCCTTTTTAATCAGTCAAGCAAAATACAAATGGGAGATTTGTCTGTTTTCTTTTTTTTCTTTTTTTTTTTCTTTTTCCTGTTATCTAAGTCGTTATGTTTTTTGTTACTGAGTATAAGATTGTCTAGTGCAGAAATCAATGAGGAGTGATGAATTTTGAAGATTAAATGAAGAAAGATGGATGGTTTAGAGATGGTTTATATGGATGGAAGGTTTAGAGACCCTATAATAGAAATGCATAGAGATATAATTAAAATCTAGTGACATTACAATGGAAATGCTCATCACTTTCAATCCTTCCATGAAGCTGTTCATGTAGACTAAAACACAGGTAACATTTATGGATGTAAATAGCCTTTTCCTTCTCAATAGTGGGAGGCAGTTACCCTATGTTCTTTCAGATATCTTTAGCATCAAATAGCCCCTGAATAATGGGATACTCCTGTATTTTTTCAAATGTACATGGAAGGCTGTGAGAAAATAAACCTCTTTCAGAATCTTCATAATGGGTATGAAAGTGTAAATTCTCCTTTATGTAAAAATAAATTATTTTTACATTTTTTTTCAGAAGGGGCCATTCTTTTTCTTCGACCTCTAGCAGCACAGTTTCACTGGAACAAAACCAATGTCTTTTGTACAGAATTAGAGATAAAAATTAAATTCAGAATGATGCTTATTTCAGACAAGAAAAACTTCCACTGAAAAAGACCTTTATTTTAATTGTTGACAGAAACAATTTTTCAACTCACTGTTCCTTTTTAGTAGCCATTGTATTCCATTTATGGAAAATAAATATTTCATATTTAAATATCAGAGAATCATAGAATCATTAGGGTTGGAAAAGACCTCCAAGATCATCTGGTCCAACCATCACCTTACTACCAATGTCACACACTAAACCATGTCCCTTAAGCACCAGGTCCAACTTTTCCTTGAACCCTTGAACACCCCCAGGGACGGTGATGACAACACTTCCCTGGGAAACCCATTCTAATGCCTGACTGCTCATTCTGAGAAGAAATGTCACCTAATTTCTAATCTAAACCTCCCCTGGCACAACTTTAGGCCATGCCCTCTAGTCCTATCACCAGTTACCTGAGAGAAGAGGCCAACCCCCAGCTCCCCACCACTTCCTTTCAGGTAGCTGTAGAGAGTAATAAGGTCTCCCCTGAGCCTCCTCTTCTCCAGACTAAACAACCCGAGTTCCCTCAGCCGCTCCTCAGACTTTCCAGGCCCTTCATCAGCTTCGTAGCCCTTCTCTGGACAGGTTCCAGGGCCTCAATGTCCTTATGCTATATTGTGTTTTCAAATTTAATTATCATTGATTTTCATCCAGAAGTTAAAATAACGGTGGAAAACTTTCCTATTTCTGCTTGAGGTTCAGTATATTCTTTCTCTTCCTTTACACTTGGCAGAAAGCAATTTCGTTTGTATACTTCAGAAATAACGGGGGGAAAAAAAGGCATTTGATAGTATTATCTTTCTTCTGTTTATTCTTGACTCCCTTCTTGTTTCCAAATAAATAAATAAATAAAATACTCTGGATATAAGGGAAATGGGATCTATTCAAAGATTACTTAGGTTTCAAACTTTATTTAAAGTAGAGGCTAGCTTCCCAGCTACCAAGGAAAAACAGTTCAGCATTTAAAGTAAAGAAAAGATGACTGACGTGCTTAAAGCAAACTGACATTAGATATATGGTTTACTTTGAGTTCATCATACATCATATCTATAATATAGCCATGATTTAGAAAAACACTGGTGGAGCTCATAGCACATCTAGACACACACACATATTTATAGGGAGAGTTTGAACAGACCTGATTAGAACGTTTCCTTTCTTATTTTTTTTCTTGTTGTTGGTTACAGTTTAATTACTTTCTCTAAGAAAATAATAATAATAATAATAACAATAATAATAATAATAATAATAATAATTAATGAAGACAGATACTGTCCTTTTTCCTTTTTCTTTAAATAACGAAAAAATCTGGCTACAATTGATGGTTTATATTCCTTAGATTTCAAAATTCATCTTGGGATAGGATATGATTGCAATTATTTCAACAAAATAGTTTTTAATCTAAAATATAAATTTATCAAATTGAAATATTTTCAAGAAGCTGGTACTAGAAACTTCCTCAAGTATGATACAAACAACATTTCTATTCAAAGAAGAAGAGAGGAAAGTCTATCCTCAGCATTTGAAATAGATTGTAAGGGATTAAACAAAAATAATAAAGTGCAAATAGACAGCTGCTTGGATGAGAAGCAAACTTCTTTTTACCCAGGTAGGTGCGCTAGGCTGCCTTATGACTCTGTTTGTTTGTTGTTGTTTTTTTAAACCTTGAAAGTTGTGAGATCCATCTTGACACACAGCAGGGAACAGTTGCAGGATGAAAAAAAAAAAAAAAAAAAAGCTTTTTCTTGCTCAGTTCTACTTGTGTCTTTTTGAGACAACAGATTTTTTCAGGATATAGGAACACAGTGCTTTTTAAAGTCATATTCATTTACAGTATCTTGGTCTCATCATTCCAAAGCAGTAGTCGAGACATAAAAAAAATGGTTTGAAAAAATGTAAATGTTATGACATTTACAAATGTCAACAGGAGTTTAATTCCAGGAATGGACAAAGGCTAGGTTAGCTCTTGTTTTATCTGAGTTGGTTCACCCATTTTTGGTTGAAATAGCCATAATCCCTGAAAATGCTGTCTCACATCAACTTAAAATAATAATAATTGTTTGAACTTCTTAACATTATTAGAAATTCTTGGAAAGCTATGGAAAGCTATTTCTGAACTTACTCTAAAACCAATACAGCAAAATCTTTATCGAACATACATTCAGTGTGTTATAGATGGTAAAGGCAGAAGGAGTACCTTTTTTTTTTTTTTATGTACAAGGTCAGTAGTATCACCATACAGCATAGAGTAAATAATTCATACTAGCTCTCTACCTCATTACAATCTCCTCTTGTATATATAGTAAAATAATGAGTTAGAAATACATGTGTGTGTACATATATATGTATATATAATTTTTGAGACATGTAATCTAAATTGGAGAACCTTGAAGTATCTTGGGTTGAAATACATTTCCTGGCTGAAGTTGGGTTCATTTCAAGAGGAAAGCTAAAGGGAAAACCAGCCAGCTTATCCTTTCCCTTCTCTACACACGGAATGTTTTGCAATATATGAAAATCCTATTATAGAATGTATGACAATGTATTCCCAGAAGTCACACTTACAAATATATATATATATATATATGCACAAGTATGAATATACATATACACATGTACACATACCTCCAAAGTTTAGAAACTACACACCAATTAGCTCAAAAAAAAAAAATAATTAGTGGAAAAGTAGGACAGACTTTGTATTTTACCTTGACCTCAGTAAGGCTTTTGACACCGTTCCCCACAACATTCTCCTCAAGAAACTGGCTGCTCGGGGCTTGGACTGGCGTACGCTTCGCTGGGTTAGAAACTGGCTGGATAGCCGGGCCCAGAGAGTTGTGGTGAATGGAGTCAAATCTGGTTGGAGGCTGGTCACAAGTGGTGTCCCCCAGGGCTCGGTACTGGGGCCGGTCCTCTTTAATATCTTTATCGATGATCTGGATGAGGGCGTCCAGTGCACCCTCAGTAAGTTTGCAGATGACACCAAGCTAAGTGCGTGTGTCGATCTGCTCGAGGGCAGGAAGGCTCTGCAGGAGGATCTGGATAGGCTGGAGCGATGGGCTGAGGTCAACTGTATGAAGTTCAACAAGGCCAAGTGCCGGGTCCTGCACGTGGGGTGCAAGAACCCCAAGCAGAGCTACAGGCTGGGAGATGAGTGGCTGGAAAGCTGCCTGGCCGAGAAGGACCTGGGAGTATTGGTTGATAGTCGGCTGAATATGAGCCAGCAGTGTGCTCAGGTGGCCAAGAAGGCCAACAGCATCCTGGCCTGTATAAGAAGCAGTGTGGCCAGCAGGTCTAGGGAAGTGATTGTCCCCCTGTACTCGGCTCTGGTGAGGCCGCACCTCGAGTACTGTGTTCAGTTTTGGGCCCCTCGCTACAGGAAGGACATGGACGTGCTCGAGCGAGTCCAGAGAAGGGCGACCAAGCTGGTGAGGGGTCTGGAGAACAAGTCTTACGAGGAGCGGCTAAGGGAGCTGGGCTTGTTCAGCCTGGAGAAGAGGAGGCTCAGGGGCGACCTTATCGCTCTCTACAGTTACCTTAAAGGAGGCTGTAGTGAGGTGGGGGTTGGTCTGTTCTCCCACGTGCCTGGTGACAGGACAAGGGGAATGGGCGAAAGTTGCGCCAGGGGAGTTTTAGGTTGGATGTTAGGAAGTACTTCTTTACCGAAAGGGTTATTAAGCATTGGAACGGGCTGCCCAGGGAGGTGGTGGAGTCACCATCCCTGGAGGTCTTTAAAAGACGTTTAGATGTAGAGCTTAGCGATATGGTTTAGTGGAGTACTTAGTGTTAGGTCGGAGGTTGGACTCGATGATCTTGAGGTCTCTTCCAACCTAGAAATCTGTGTCTGTGTCTGTGTCTGTATTATGAAACGGGCCACTAGCAAATTAAGAAAATGGGAGAATAACTCTTCCTCAAATGTCAGATAGTTATCTGAGGTAGGCCACCACTTACCCTGTTCTGATTTTGCCTAAAATACATTAGTGTGAGCATCATTAGTGATAGTAAATATTTGATAATGCCTATGTTTTTCCAATGTATGTTAAGGCTTATAAGTCTTCAGCCTTCCAAATGTTTGAGATGTTTTCCCAGAAACTCATCAGTGTCACTTTATTCACTGTCTGGTTATACAATACACGCTTAAGGAAAGCAAACAAGTAATTAAATCCACAAATCAGTGCATGCATTAAGTCCAGTTTCCTTTAATACTCCCAGTTTGGTTTTGAATAGCTTTAACTACAGTTACCAGCTGCTACCTTCATGAATTGTACAAATTTTTGTAGAATACACAGCAGTTTCATAACAAAATCTGCATAGCAGTTAACATTATTTATATTGTCAAAAATAGGAAGCTGGGTACCATTTCTGCCAGCATTCTTGCAGTTTTCATCTGCTAAGTTGGCTCAGTTTCAGTTAATCCTTTTATTTTAGCCAGGTTCTACAGGGGTGCAATTTGGAAAACAAGGAAGTAAACAGAGATGAACATGCTTCTCTGGCTAAAGGAGTCCTTCTGCTGATGCAATTTCGGAAACAAGAAATGAAATTTTAGAAAACTTCAAAAAAGAGTGTATCAGGTTTACATGGTGTGGTGGTTTTACTCGGGTGGGCAGCCGAGCTCCACCACAACCGCTCTCTCACTCCCCCTCCTCAAAGAGGAACGGGGAGAAAATACAATGAAAAGGGCTCAAGGGTTGAGATAAGGACGAGGAGATCGCACAGTAAGTATTGTGACGGGCAAAACAGACTCAGCATAAGGAGATAGTTAGATTTATTACCTATTACTAACAAGCTAGAGAAGTGAGAAACAAAGGAAAGAAACCAAAAGCACCTTCCTCCCCCATCCACCCTCTTCCACCTCCTCCCCCCAAGCGGTGCAGAGGAACGGGGGAATGGGGGTTATGGTCAGTCTATAGCGCTTCTTCTCTGCCACTCCTGCTCGGTCACTCTCGTCCCCTGTGCTGTGGGGTCCCTCCCACAGGATGCAGTCCTTGCTGAACTGATCCGGCATGGGCTGCCCGCAGGCAGCAGCTCTTCAAGAACTGCTCCAGATATGGGTCTGTACCACAGGGTCCATCCCTCAGGAGCAAACTGCTCCAGCCTGGATCCCCCACAGGCAGCAGCTCTTGCCAGGTCACGTGCTCCTGCGTGGGCTCCTCTCCACAGGCTACAGGTCCAGCCCGGAATCTGCTCCGGCAGGGGTCTTCCACAGGCCGCAGCCTCTGTTGATGCAGGTCCACTTGCTCCACCGTGGTCTCCTCCACAGGCTGCAGCATGGAACCCTGCTCCACCATGGTACTCCATGGGCTGCAGGGGGACAGCCTGCTTCACCAAGGTCCTCACCACAGGCCGCAGGGGACTTCTGCTCCGGCACCTGGAGCACCTCTCCCCCTCCTTCTTCACTGACCTTGGCGCCTGCAAAGCTGTTCCCTCACTCCTCTCACTCTCCCAGCTGCTGTGTGGCACAGCGTTTTTTTTTTTTTTCCCCTGTCTTAAATATGCTCTCGCAGAGGCGCAAAACAACATCACTTATTGGCTCAGCTCTGGTCAGCAGTGGGGCCCTTACCAAACATGGGGCAGCTTCTAGATCCTTCTCACAGAAGCCACCCCTATGGCCCCCTGCTACCAAAACCTTGCCACATAAACCCACTACACATGGCAAGGGTTTGGTACCAGGGGGGCCTGCAGGAGTGACCTCTGTGAGCAGAGCCCAGCAGCTGCCCCATGTCAGATCAAAGCCAGCTCCATTAGGCTCCAGAGGAGACCTGCTGCTGGCCAGAGTTGAGCCAGTGAGCAACGCTGGTTGGGCCTCTGGGAGAGCAGATTGGAGAAAGGGGAAAAAACAAACAAACAAACAAAAACAAACAAACACACAAACAAAAAAAAAAAAAACAGCTGCACAACAGCAGTTGGGAGAGTAAGGAGTGAGAACTAGCCCTGCAGACCCCCAGGTCAGTGCAGGAGGGCAGGAGGTGCTCCAGGCACGGAGCAGAAGTTCCCCTGCGGCCTGTGGAGAGGCCCCTGGTGGAGCAGGCTGTCTCCCTGCAGCCCATGGGTCCCACGGCGAAGCAGATTGTTGTCCTGTAGGAGGGACACCCAGTTGGAGCACGGGCAGAGAGTGACCGTGAAGGAGCGGTGGAAATGACGCATTAGGGACTGACTGCAGCCCCCCATTCCCTGTTCCCCTGCACCGCTTGGGGGAGGAGGTAAAAGAGGGTGGGTGGGGGGAAGGTGTGTTTAGTTTATTTCCTTTGTTTCTCACTGCTCTAGCTTGTTAGTAATAGGTGATAAATTATATTAATCTCCCTATGCTGATTCTGTTTTGCCTGTGACAATAATTGTTGAGTGATTTCCCTGTCCTTATCTCAACCCTTGAGTCCTTTGCATTGTATTTTCTCCCCCTTTTCTTCTGAGGAGGGAGATTGAGAGAGTGATTGTGGTAAAGCTCAGCTGTCCAGCAAGGTAAAACCACCACAGTTGTACATAGTATTTTTCTCAGCTAAATTGGAATGATTTATCCATTTTCTTTTTAAGAATTAGTGTTATTTTATTTGTGAATCTGGCATAGAAAGTTTATTTATGTCCTGCCCAGTCTGGAGCACGGTGAAGGGAGGAGTCCATTTCAATGTTAAACCATATGACCTGGTCCAAAAGGACAAGGATAGGGATAGGCCTTTAAACCAGTTTAACCCATGATTTCAGTTGCATGTTATAGGAAGAACTGTAGCAGGAAGCCCTTGCTCCTAGCCAGGCCAGAGGCAAGTGGAGGAGTTCATAGAATCATAGAATCATAGAATAGCTCGTGTTGGAAGGGACCTCAAAGATCATCTAGTTCCAATACCCCTGCCATAGGCAGGGATGCCACCCACTAGATCAGGTTGCTCAGGGCCTTATCTAACCTGGTCTTGAACACCTCCAGGGATGGGGCATCCACAACCTCTCTGGGCAACCTGTTCCAGTGCCTCACCACCCTCTGAGTGAAAAATTTCCTTTCACCCTCTGAAGGAAAAATTTCCTTCTAACCTCTAATCTAAATCTCCCCTCTTTTAGCTTAAAACTATTCCCCCTCATCCTGTCAATATCTGATTGAGCAAAGAGTTGATCTCCATCTTTTTTATATGCCCTGTTCAAGTACTGAAAAGTTGCGATAAGGTCACCATGTAGCCTCCTCTTCTGCAGGCTGAACAGCCCCAGCTCTCTCAGCCTATCTTCAGAGGAAAGGTGCTCCAGCCCCTTGATCATCTTTGTGGCCCTCCTCTGGACCCGCTTGAACAGATCCATATCCTTCTTGTGCTGGGGACTCCAGACCTGGAGTTCATATGTTAACAGCAAAAAGAAGGACCAGAGATAACATTGGTCTTTTACTTGGTGAGGGTGGTCACAGCACAGAGGGACATAAATAAAGCAAAGGCATGTAATGCCTTCTTCATCTCTGTCTTTAACACTGATGATGGTGCCTGGAACCATCAGAGGCCCAAGCAGGACTGAGACTGCAGGAACTATAAACTCCAAGCCAACCCCTAACTTGTGTGGGATTTGCTGCTCTATCTGGATACACATAAGTCTATGCGGCCTGATGGGATTCATCCCAGGGTACTCAAAGAGCTGACTGATGTCATCATGAGACATCTCTAATTGTTTTTCAATGGTTTGGGGAATCTGGAGATGTCCCAGTCAACCGGAAGTTGGCAAACATTATCCAATTTTCAAGAAGGGCAGGAAAGAATACCCTGGTAATTACAAGCCTGCCAGTTTCACTTCAGTGCCTGTTAAAATTTTCACAGAATCACCTAGGTTGGAAGAGACCTCCAACATCACCTAGTCCAATTTTGAGGACTAGATCGATGAGAAGATCACCTAGTCCAATTTTGATCACCTAGTCCTATTTTGGAGAAGATTATCCTGGCAGTTATTGAAAAACACTGGAAAGACAATGGAGTCATTGCTCACAGTCAATACAGATTCAACAGGGGAAAGTCCTGCTTTTTTTTTTTTTTTTTTTTTTTGACAAGATGTCCTGGTTTCAGTTAGGACAGAGTTAATTTTCCTCCTAGTAGCTGGTAGGGTGCTATGTTTTGGATTAGGATGAGGAGAGTGCTGATAACATGCTGATGTTTTAATTGTTGCAGAGCAGTGCTTACACCAAGCCAAGGACTTTTCAGCTTCTCGCTCTGTCCTGCCAGCGAGCAGGCTAGGGGTGCAGCAGGAGCTGGGAGGGGACAGACCCAGGACAGCTGACCCAAAGTGGCCAAAGGGGTATTCCATACCATCTGACATCATGCTGAACAATGTATAGGGGTGGCTAGCCGGGGTGGGGGGCTGGATGCTCGGGGATAGGCTGGGCATCGGTCAGCGGGTGGTGAGCAATTGCATTGTGCATCACTTGTTTCGTACACATTATTATTAGTAATACTATTATTATTATTATTATTATTATTATTATTATTATTATCCTGTCTTAATAAACAGTCTTTATCTCAACTCACAGGCTTCACTTTCCCGTTTCTCTCCCCCATCCCAGACAGGGAGGTGGGAGGATGAGCGAACGGCTGTGTGGTGTTTGGCTGCCGGCTGGGTTAAACCACAACACAAGATTACCACAACTAGTTGACTAAAGGAAGCCAACAGATGTAATTTTTTGGATTTCAGCAATGCTTTTGATATTGTCTCTCACACTAATCCTTCTGGACAAAATGTCTAGCATACAGCTAACAATTGGCTGCCAGGTTGGACTCAAAGGGTTATAGTCCATAAGGTTGTATCAGGCTGGTGGCTAGTCACTAGTGGGGTCCCCCAGGGCTCCATTTTAGGGACAGTTCTCTTTAATGATTTTTTCTAAATGATCTGGATGCAGGACTCGAGTGCACACTAAGTAAGATTGAAGATTATACTAAATTAGGAGGAATTGTTGACTTCCTCAAGGGCAGAGAGGCCTTGCAAAGAGATCTTGAAAAATTAGAGGGGTGGGCAATCACCAACTGCATGAAATTTAATGAGACCAAGTACTGGATTCTGTGACCGGGACAGGGTAATCCTGGATATGCATACAGTCTGGGGGACACGAGCCTGGAGAGAAGCCCTTAGGAAAACTATCTGGAAGTTTTCTCCATTGGTAAATTGACTATGAGTCAACAGTCTGTCATGGCAGCCCAAAGGGCCAACCGTATTTTGTGGTGCATCAAGCACAGCATGGTTGGCCAGTCGATGGAAGTGATTTTCTCTACTCTAAACTGGTATGGCATCACATCGAGTACTGTGTGCAGTTTTGGGCACCATAGTATATAAAGGACATTATCAGAGAGCATCCAAAGGAAGGCAATGAAAATGGTGAAGTGTCTAGAAGTCAAGACATATGAGGAGCAGCTGAAGTCACTTGTTTTGCTCAGCTTTGAAAATATAGACTGAGGGGGCAACCTCATCACGGCCCACAGTTTCATCATGGACAGGAGCAGAGGGGCAGGCACTGATCTCTTCTCTCTGGTGACCAGTGATAGGACCTGAGGGAATGGCATAAAGTGGCACTGGGGAGATTCAGGTTGGATATTAGGAAAAGGTTCTTCACTGAGAAGATAGTCAGGCACTGCAACAGGCTCCCCAGGAAAGTGGTTACAGCAGCAAACCTGATAGAGTTCAAGAAGCTTTTGGATAACACTCTTAGACATATGGTTTAATTTTTAGGTAGTACTGTGCAAAGACAGGAGTTGTACTCGATGACCCTTGTGGGTCCCTTCCAATTCAGGATAAACTATGATTCCATGATCTCCACACTTGACAAGCTAACAAACTGTTACGTTTTTAAATTTGTATTCATATTACTTACAAAAGTATGTATTTAAAAATCATTTAAATCATAGCACAGATACGGAATTGGAGATACAACGTTTTAGTATTTGTTTTGTTTTCTTATATGACATTCTATGATTTGTATGTGCTTTTATAAATACTCATTTAACTGAAAAAAGACAGGGCAAGATGACATAAACCTCCCCTGGTGCAATTTGAGGCCATTTCCCGTCATCTTATCACTTGGTGCTTGGGGGAAGCGCCCAATCCCCACCTTGATATAGCTCACTTTAAGGTGATTGTAGAGGGTGATAAGGTCTCCCCTGAGCCTCCTTTACTCTAGGCTAAACCCCAGTTCCCTCAGCCACTCCTTTTAAGACTTGTTTCCTAGACCCTTCACCAGCTTTATTGCCCTTCTTTGGACATGCTCCAGGGCCTCAATGTCCTTCTTGTAGTGAGGGACCCAAAACTGAGCACAGTATTCGAGGTGTGGCCTCACCAGATCTGAGTACATGGGGACTCCCTGGTCCTGCTGGCAAAGCTATTCTTGATACAAGCCAGGAGGCTCTTGGCCTTCTTGGCTACCTGGGCATACTGCTGGCTCGTATTCAGCCAGCTGTCAATCAGCACCCCCAGGTCCCTTTCTGCCAGGCAGCTTTCCAGACACTCTTCCCCAGCCTGTAGTGTGGCATGGCGTTGTCGTGCCTTTCTGAAATAAATAAATAAAAATTATCCTGAAAACGGTACCAGAAAGAAAATTATGAAGCATAACCCAATGGTTTCCTTTATAAGATGATTTTATGATATAAGAGGCTTCAGATGACATGCACTTATGTATTGCACTTACATATACTCCATAAGAAAAAATAATAACTATGTAATGGATGTAAGGTATTTTTTTTTGGTTGTTGTTTTGTTGACATTGTGGGTGGTTCTGAATAAAAGGTGTCTTCTCAATCTATTTCTAGTATTTAGGATCATTCTGAGAATTCCACAAACAGCTAAAGGATATAAAGAAAAACCTTCTAGCTCAATTAAGTTGTTACACGATGCAATCATAACACTAGGGTGATCCAAATACTAATGTCCTGCTTTCCAGGACTGTAGAAGGTTCTAAATGTTCTAACAGTGTCTGAGGGTGAAGAATATGAATAAATATATACATATATATACTAGCTAGATATAACCTTCTATATATGTGAATGTGACAGAGGAGGTTAGTTCTCTATTTTTTATATCTTCGAGTCTTCATATGATGAACTGAGCATCCAATATCATCTACACTGATACTCCTTTATTATTGAACTGTCATTATGTCAGCATTGATATTTTGCCTCTATACCATATGTTGCACATTATCACTAAATCCTGTACCAGATTAAACCTGGGAATCAGACTATGTACATTCCATTGGAAAACAAACAAACAAACAATGATATTGTAATAGACTGTTCTTTAATTAATAAAAATCACTCTCTCTTTCAAGATCATAAATCTTCATCAGTCTTTCTGTATAAAAATAGGCTACAACTTTTATCATTTTACCCATACTGCATTTCATTACAGCAAATGTTAAATCTGGTAATTTTTTTAATGTCTCTGGGATCTATTCCTCTTCTGTTTACATAGCTGTTCTACTACTATCTTAAAATAATAGAGAAAGTCAAGCCATTGTATAAAATGAATACATAATATTTTGCCTATTCATACTTCCCTTCCTTTGTCAAGGATGGCACTACCAGCACTACCAATTTTCTAAACATGAAGAGATTCAAAGTAACATAATAGAGGGAAGAAAAAAAAACAAAAACAAGCAAACAAATGCTAATAAAAAAATCTCCTGATTACCCTGCTGATTTGGGAAAGGTAATTACAAGGAAAAAAAATAAGAACAAACATGGAGAACAGTATTAGTATCACCTGGTTTTGGAGGCCTACAGGTCTACACCTGCATCTAAGCTGGTCACCCTAAACTCTGTTTATTGTCAGTGAATACAAATAGGCACTTTTAGGAAAGAATTTGTCTGAAATTTTTAATATTTTTATTAGGGTTAGATAAATTCTGTCCTACAGATTCCTATTCTTATTCAACATTTTGAAAACAATAGTGCATATTTAGCAATCTACATATCACACTAACCCCATTTACAAAATTACTGTATCAATCAACACAAATATGACAGAGATTGCATAACTAATCTAGTCAAAAGTTGTTCTCTCTCTCCATGCTGTTGTACTAGGTGCTGAGCATGGAACCCAAGAAGAAGTCTGCCATTTTTTTATTTCATATAAAATCTCTAATATTTTGATCCTATTGTGATCAGTCCTCTGACAGAGGACTCATAAATTCAACACATGAAATCAGAAAATGCATTACTTTGAGTTTTTCTAGGTTTGGTACTTGGTCTTGAGCAGTGCATCCCTTTGAAACATAATGGATCCCCGTTCTTTTTTTTTTTTTTTTTTTCACACGAAACCACACATAAATTCAGCTGAATTAATCTCACTGATCCTAGTGGGCATTGGAATGTTCTGGTTATCATCCTTTATTTTTAGAGATAGTATACATTTTCTGAGGTACCAAACCTCAAACATAAATTCAAAAGATAATACTGAAAACTATTAAAATTTAACAATCAGATTTAACATCATAATATGAACATTTAAAGTATTTGGAGTCTCCTGATAAGTTATTTTTGGATACTGAAAACATGATAGAAAAAAGGCCCAGAACCAGAATTATAAATAAATAAGTAAATACACACATCTGGAAAGTATTCATATCATGTTTGATGACACGTTATCATCAGTTTGATGAGATCTTTTATTTAATCAGAATGTGTTCATTTAATATAATTTTGTAAGTAACATTAAAAGCAAAGCTTTGGATGAAATTTAAAGTAGGACACTGCAATATTCTACTCTGTCTTCTTGCAGAAAAAAAATGCATATAAAAACTTGTAATAAATCCATCATATTCAATACTGCATCATATAAGATAACTATATGAAAGAAAGAATGAAATATAAAACTTTTAACTCCAAATCTCTCCTCCTATACTAACTTCTAAAAGAAAACCCAATGCTATGTAAACAGAACAATCTGTGATGGAATTTTCAGAGTTGTATTAGAGCAATACAGATCATAAACAAAGTATGTAAGACAACTTTGTTTTTTACTATATGCTCTACTGATATTTCCATCCTCTAAAAACAGAATTTTGAAACACAATTTTGAAGTAGGTTATATAGAGCTGTCTTTGTGTATTTTCATACACAAGAGTATAAAAATAATAAAAAGCCCACAACATGAGCAAAAGAGAAATTTCAGTCTTTCAATGATACTCTGAGAAAGCTAACCAACAAAAATAAAACGTGAAATTCTAAAATAAAGTTTTTAATTATCAAGTTTTGATTTGAATACTGATTGACCATTTATCTTTTCTCTAATGTATTCTACAAACCTGAAATTGCAATTCTTTGTTATTGTTGAAGGTGCATTATTACTTGTTCTGTGTCAACAGGTAATTAGCACCCTACATTTCATTGTTTTTTTCTGTTTCAAACAAATTGTTAAACCATGTCATCTTCAATCTGCAAAATCTGTGTTTGAAACTTCAGGAATTTTTCAAAATCACACATTAAGTATAACAGTACCAGAGTTTAAATTTCAACAGTTATAAAGCCTCTGAATACCTCTGTTGTCTAGCTTATTGCACCCATTAATGTTGTCATACAGATGTAGAGTCTATGAATATTTGAGCAATAAAAACGCCCTGTTCTGATGTGAATGATAGGCAAATTCCATAGAATGACATAAAGCTCATCAGTTAAGACCAAAGGGAAAAGTGTAAACTAACAGTCATAGAAATCTTAAATATAAGTATAAAGGAAACTACTTCTGGGTTCTGTATTCATGGTGTTCATGCCACTTTTATGGATGCATTTCTGGGATCCAAGAAACTCTGGTTATTAATAAAGACAATTTCTACTTGAGTGCTCTACATAGAGAAATGACAAATTTTTATATCCACAGATATTGTTCCCATAGATACCATAATTCAGCCAATTTGTACACATATATTAAAGAATATGTTTATGTGAGGGAGTTGAGATGATTTCTTTGGGAACCATAACTTTGACTGTACTGATTTTTGTGTGTTCCAGATGTCAACTGCTATTTTGTATTGATATATCATTTACTTTCTTTATTGCATTGTATTTGTTGAATAGCATGCTGCATGCTGGTATAATGAAAGGACATTTTGTAATACTTTCAAGCTGGAGATAAGACAGAAGGTGGTAATGAGAGCCTAGATTTCAAGTCTCCACTCTTACAAGGTTGTTCACTCATAGGGAAAGCATGGAGTTGAAAGATCATTTCTACTTACAGATCTGCACAACTGTATGACCACGATTACTTTACTTTACAGAATTCACTAGTAAAAGCACTACACAACAGAATCTACTCTGAGGCCTTACACGGTTAGTTTTCATCTTCAATATAGATGGAAAAAATTAGAGATGCAGAGGGCCAGAAAGGAACCATTCCAATATCCTTGAACTAGTGAGAGTTAAGCTTTTTTGACTGAAAATGAATAACTTCAAATTTACATAAAGCTCATTTTACATCATGACATCTAAACAGGATTTTAACAAAGCCTGTATATTTAGCAAGTAGCCTTCTCTTCACTATAAAAATATTCTAAAAGCTCATTAGAAGATTTACCTTCAAATTCAGTTGTATTTAAAAGCAAAGTGGTAAACAGACGTCAGAACAACAAAAAGGCAAAAGATTTGCTTTTCAAATGTTCCAAATGACTGGAACATATTTCCTTACAGGATTTAAGGATAAGGACCTATACCGTTTTTACTTTATTTTATTTTATTTTATTTTATTTTATTTTATTTTATTTTTATTGTTTTTAATTTTGAAGTAGGGTAAAAATGAAAACAAAAATATATTTTTTGTTCCCTATACATGTGTATACCATGTTCACACTCAATGTGATGGACATATCAGCCTGTGGCTGCCAGTGCCTCCTGTAACCCCACTGAACTTTGCTTTGCAGATGCACTATTTCTTCTGTGGAAACAGTTTCTAATACAAAAGTTTATGATTGGCAAATGAAGTGGAAAGCCAATTGTCCCACTATGAAAATTATGTACCTTCTTACCATGGAAATAAAAGTACTAGCGAAGAAAAGAAGCAACTATATTTCTACATTTCTATATTTCCATATTGTTAATATGATCACCCAGATGATGATTTCAGAACTTCTGCTAAATCTAAGTGGATAGATCCACTACCCACCAAGTGAGCTTAGATCCAACCCCAATAACCTGTGGGGGCCAAACAGAAATACAAGAATTCAACACTCCTTTGCCTTACTAAATTTATACATTCATGCTATACGAGGAGTGAGCATAAACTAGGAAAATACTAACCAGTTGGCCCTGGTTAGCAGCTCTCCTCACCCTGCTTCCTAACCTCCAGATACCTCACTCCTCCTATTATTACTGTAGATTATACCCAGTGCCTTCAGTAAGGCAGGATACTGGGGTCAGTACTGACCATTTTTTTCTGCTGCACCATGTTTCTCACTTTTTTTTTTTTTTTTCTGCTGTTCCTTCCTTCTTACTATGCTATGGTGTGGGTCTTCCAAATCCTTTTGTGGATATACCTTTGCATGGATCCTCTAGAGTCTGCAGCCCCTTTGATGGTGCATCCATGGAGCACCTCCTACTCCTCAGACCTTGTTCCTTCTGTTGCCTTGTCTCTTTCTCCTCTCTTTCTCCAGCATTTTCTGCCTTTTCTTTAATGTGTTTTCACTGAGGTGCCACAAACTCCTCCAACTAGCTCAACTTTGGCCTGAGTTGGGCTAGCCCATTGCTGAGCTGGCAGGAACTGGCAGTGATGGGTAAAGGCCCTGCAGAAGCCCCACATGCAGCCCTGCCTCCCCCAATCACTACTGAAATCTTACTATTTACAACTAATACACTAATAAAATTCTACATGGCTTGTATAACCCAACACCCAAGCCAAAACAAATATATGTTCCCACCAGTAGATTTTTATTTATTTATTTATTTATTTATTTATCTCAGAGTTCAATGCTGTGTTTATGTATTTCATGCATGTTCATAACCTGCTACACTATATCAAGCAGGCATTGTGTTTATGTATTTCATGCGTGTTCATAACCTGCTGCAATATATCAAGCAGGCATTACGTTAAACTATGCTGTAGTGGCCTTTCCTGTTTGGGAAATGGATCTACAAAAACAGCTTAAAGAAAAGCTAAATGGCATATGAGAACATAACATGGAATCGTTATTCTATATTCAATTTACAAATATATAATAATGAGCCTACAAAGATGAGCTCTTTCTTGTAGTAAACATCAAAAATACTCCTGTTGACATTCTTCAGAGGAGGAAGATTCTACCTATTCAGAGAAAAGTTATCAGAATCTATCCCATAATAATTACAGTGAAGCATTAAAGTCTTGACATTTAACACCCTGTGGTATTTACCATTAGTGAGGTATTTGCAGTTCCCCTATGCTTGGAATGGGGACTACTGCAAATACCATATGAAGTTTAACTGCCATCAGCATTAAATGTCAAGATTTTAATGGTACTCACTCTACATGTTATATGAATTTAGTACTGAAAATGTTTAATAAGTTCAAATTCTGAACTACCTAAGTCTGTTTTGTTGCAACCTATATTGTATCTTGTATTTTTACAGCTTTCAGTCACACTTTACATTTCTTTAAGATTTACAGAAACTGTTTAAGGACAGATTAAAATTAATTTAAATCTATTGAAGATACTTGACTGGGGAATAGTCCTCCTGCAATATAATGATCCAGTTCAAAAGTGAAGGGAATCACTCTCATTTTGAGGCACAGACTCTGAATGAAACTTATGGCAAAGGACAGTCAAAGATAGATCAACATTTTATGCTTCACTTAAAGAAAAACACATTAGTATGGAGGCAATGAACAATACTATGAACAATACAATGAACAATAATTAGTGAGAATTGACACTTTTTTTTTTGTTCACTTCAGATAAAATTTAAGGCTTAATTTTAGAAAATTCAGTGGATGGATATTGACCTTCCTGTCCATTGTGTCCTGCCTGTAGAATCATAGAATCATTAAGTTTGGAAAAAACCTTCTAGATCATCCAGTCCAACCATCCCCCTACCACCACTATCACCCACTAAACCATGTCCCTAAGTACCACATCCAACCTTTCCTTAAGCAGCTCTAGGGATGGTGACTCTACCACCTCCCTGGGCATGTGTTGCTCTCACTTTGACCCAAAGGTCCTGCTCACAGCATATATCAGAATTTATCATGAGCGGTGTGTTAGCCAAAAGCTGAGCAGAATTAAGTGGATACGTCTTTTTGTTAGTTCAAGGTTGCTAAAAACCCTGTCCAAGCCGATGTTGAACACTTCCAGTGATGAGGCATCCACAACTTCTCTGGGCAACCTGCACCAGTGTCTTACCACCCTCACTGTAAAAAAAAAAAAAAAAAAAAAAAAAAAATTGTTCCTTATATCCAATGTATATATGCACAATGATGCAAATTTACATTATTAATGTCAGGAAATTTTTTGCCTCCCTGGAGAATCCTAACTGATTTCAGTGAGTAGGATAGACGGCAGTTAAATGTTGACATGTCTTTTTTTTTTTTCCCTCATATTTTCTCATTAGTATACACCATCATAACTCCACACCAGAGAGAGACAATTATTCATTTTCTCCTGAGTTTTATGGTGCTCATTACTATAACACACAAAGATTTCATAAACACTAAAACATGGGTTGGACTGTCTTATCATACTGACTTGTGACTATCCAAAGATTGAAAGATTTAAGCCAGAATTGTCAGAATTATTTTCAACTTTGGCACCTACCTTACAATCCCTTAGCTGTTTTTTCAGAATGCTTATTGCAGAATATCAAAACACATCGAAAGTTGAATACAGTATACAGTACAACTGTTGTTGTGAACACTTAACATTTCTTTGCAAAAGAGCTGCATTAAATTCTCAACACAGGGAAAAAAAAAATCAGCATGAAGACATTGACTAAGTGATTTATGCAAACCAGTGAAATGTCTTCCACAACTGGGACTTACAGTTTTTGGCTAGCACATATTTACTATCATTATTACCTTGCTAACCACATATTTATTATTTGGAATTCTCTGTGCTGCTACTAGTAAAATACTACCAATCCCCAGAACAGCTTGCAGATAAGCAGATAATGCTGTGGTGTGCAAGCAGTGTTGTAGTAGAACTACGAAGAATTTCAAAGAACCCTCTCTGGAGCCTTTCCCGACCTTGAGAACCAAAAGCTGTTGTGGTGCAGAACTGTCATCTCATGTTGCACAGTGTGGATGAGTGAAAAGCAGCACATAATATCACTGAGATAATGAACAAGATACCACATCTGTGTTTTCAATTGCCACTTGTGCATGTGTATGCATATTGACAGAAGTATATTAGCAAATAATCTGGTGTCAGTTTCCCCTGTACTGCTTTATTTCACAAAAATCTAATATCAGTGATGATAAAACCATGATCCAAAGTGTAGCCACTCTAAAAACATTTACATAAATACTTGGTTACTTCTAAGGGTGAGAGATCTGAGCCTTTTCTGGTTAGAGAGGCTAGATCTACATTAAACAGTTCTGGGTGATATGCTCAAGTTCTGGGATATTGCTTTCCATGCTTCTGGGATATTGCTTTCCATGCTGTCTAATAATTGCATTCTTTGGCATAGTTTGGGCCTATTTCAAATTTCATTTTTCTAAACAATATATGAGCAATATTTGAGTAATTGCAGTAAGCAAAATCATGTAAACAACAGGCACCATAAATAAATAAATAAATAAAAGAAGATACACTACTTTGGCATACTGTCTTTGGTGTAGTCTTCCAGTATTGTCCCAGCAAATCACAGGATAGTGTCCCAGGGCAATTACAGATGACAAAGTACCAACACCAGCAAATATATCTGCGTAGATTACATAATTCACTGACCAGCATGCTAGCACTAGAACATACACAGAACAGGGGATCAATTATCTTCTGCACAAAATTGCTCCTGCATATCAATGGCTGTCAGGCACATGACCTGACTAGCTTTTTTAGCATATGCCATGTCACTTTGCTGCAAGGTTGTAGGATGGTCCACTTACTGCATTGTTGCTGCAGACTTTTGTTTCACACATACCCAAAGAGGTTTCTAACTGAGTCTGGGTAATGAGCTTTTTGATGTGGTATTATGAATAAACAAAGGGCTCTCAAATGTTGAGGTTGTCTGATGCTTGTTCAACATTCTTATTTTTGTTTTATCTCCAAACCAACACCTACAGTTTTTTCAGTGTTATTCTTCCTACTGATTTTCAGTCAGAATCTGAAATGTTAATCTTGAACATTCTAATCAAGCCTTATTAAAACATATTCCTGTTTGGCAATAGCACAGATAATAGAAGTTTCTGCTTTGAAAGAAAATGATAAACAAGTTTCCAGGTGAACCACAGCTGATTTAGAAACATGGAAGTAGTTAACAAAAGGGAACAGACTATCTTTCTGAATGGAGTAGTCTATAATAAATTTCCACTTGGTTAAAAGACCAGTAAGTCAGAGAGCCTCTTAAGTTTTATAAACTCGAGAATGTAATTTCACTGTAGCAATAAAAAGTGGGAAATACTGGCAGACAACAATGTACCCTGTTTGATAAAGCTATGCTTTCAGAATTGGAGATAGTGGCACAATAAAACATAGGAGGAAACATGCAGGACTACAATTCATCACAGATAGTTGGTAATAGGATGTATGTTACTAATGAAGATGTACACAAAGAAGAGAGTGGTTTAATAACAAATCGACATTTGATAGAATTTTTATTTATTTATTCATCCATTCTTTGGATTTTGGATAACACTGAAAAGTAGTCTTTAGAAATTTGTGCTGTGCTTTAGCTTTTTGAAAGACATTGTTTTTCTTTTTCTCTCTCTTTCGTAGGAGTCAGATGAAAAGAGTAGAGCTCTGGAGTGTAATCTAAAGGTAGAAATAAAAATATTTTAAAAGTCATGTCCATTAAAACATCCATTATATTGAATATTTGGTCTTGAAAGAGAATTTGGGGCGGGGGGGGGGGAGGTGTTAAAAATAAAAAAAATAAAAAAATAAAAGTAGCCGGAAGTCAAAATGCTGTTTAACAATCAGTTATTGCAAGGGGCATATGAAGGAAGCAACTATAACAAACACACACACACCAGATTAAAGGGCAGACCAATGCTTGTGATGTTGGGATGGGTGTCTGCTCTAGATTGCTTGATAGGAAGAAGTAAATGGGGTCTTCTTCAGAAAACTGGAAGAAGCTTCATATTTGCAGTTCCTCAAGAGGAACTTGAACGTAATATCTGCTGGAAGGACAACCACCATGGCACAAGCAATGCAGAAGGCTTCTGGAGTGCATTAAGGGCAACTTTCTGATGCAGATGATCAAGGAAGTGACAAGGACAGGCACTCTGCTAGACCTAATACTTACAAACGAGTAGGAATTAGTTAGGACTATGAAGACTGAGGCAGCCACAGCTGCAGTGACCATGAAATAGTGTCATTCAGGATCCTGAGAGGAAGGTAGAAGGTAAAAAGAAGGATCAAAATTCTGAATTTCAGGAGAACAAACTTCCGTTTGTTCAGGAAAGCTTCCAGGATAGCCTTTGTTCACATTTTTCATAATTGACAACTTTCTTTCCAAAATTTTGCAATAAGAAATACTGCTTTCTTACTACATGGTAATTTGTCAAAAGAATGAGACAGAATAAGGTGTGCAGTGTTCTGGAAATGAGTTCAAGGGTGTCCGTGTGTTCATTATTTCTCCATCACTGAAGAAACACCTTGTAAAATGAATTTTGTTTTCAAACTCCACGAAAGTGTTTTTGTTTTTTTTTTTAATAGTTATCAAAGAGGTATTAAAAATCAAGAAATAGGAAGTATTTAACAACATCTCAGTTACCTTAAGGAAAAGGAAATGGAAGTATTTGTTATAGCTGTGCAATCTGACTAAAGGGTTAGTTTCTAACATGTGGAAAGAGAAACAAGGCTTAAGTAGAAAAGCAGAAAATCCTATCCACAAAACCAATGATAATGAAATGTAGAAGCACATAGTGGATATTCAAATGAGATATATATAAAATGAAAAGCAATTTCAGAGAAGTAGGAATGCCCTTGTTTTAAGAAAAATAAAAAGACCTTTTGATTAGTCAGCTTTCAATTTCACAGTTCAACCAAGGATATCCATTTTACAGTCACTAACTAAAGCAGCATTTAAGCATTTCAGGGTGGAATAAGACTACTCCTTTACTGTTCAATGCATAACTAACAGTTGTAACAGTGGCAACCAGAGAAATCACCTTGGGAAACAGACTTAGTGTAATAAAATGCTAGGTGATGGTGAATGTTTAAGGTCTTCTGATCTTATAAATTATAAAATACTCTGGAGATTGAGCATGTTAAGTACACTGGAAACCATAAAGCACTCTAATGCAAGTGCAGCTTAAATGTTAAATAGTTAAATTACAATATATAATTTTCAACATCAAATTTAGGAAATTTTATTAATTAAGGAACAGTTGAAAAAGATTGCAGTCAGCATTTGCAATAAAAATCTAACCTGGCTGAAATTCTGAATGAATACAGATTTTCAAAACACTAAAAAAGAGTAGACTGAGATATTAAAATGTATACATTGGTATGTTTCTGTTGTTGCTCTTGTTTCATTGTTTTGAATAGAATAGAATAGAGTAGAGTAGAGTAGAGTAGAGTAGAGTAGGGTAGGGTAGAGTAGGGTAGGGTAGAGTAGGGTAGGGTAGAGTAGGGTAGGGTAGGGTAGAGTAGGGTAGAGTAGGGTAGAGTAGAGTAGAGTAGAATAGAATAGAATAGAATAGAATAGAATAGAATAGAATAGAATAGAATAGTTCAGTTGGAAGGGACCTACAAAGATCATCTAGTCCAACTGGCTGACCTCTTCGGGGCTAACCAAAAGTTTAAGAATATTATTGGCATTGTCCAAATGTCCCTTGAACACTGACAGGCCTGGGCATCAACCACGTTTCTAGTAAATCTGTTCCAGATCGTTTCTATTTCTGTTTGTTTTGTTTTGTT
Organism: Cygnus atratus; assembly: GCF_013377495.2. NCBI lineage: Eukaryota > Metazoa > Chordata > Aves > Anseriformes > Anatidae > Cygnus > Cygnus atratus. The sequence continues at coordinate 161,994,779 of NC_066362.1, forward strand.
TTGTTGGGCATACCAGTCCAGATGCACTGAAAACTGTATATTTGACATAATGTTCTAAGCTGACTAATATTTTTATTTCTTCCTTAAATGAAGGACTGTGCTGAAACTGTTAAGTTATGTTCATCTCCACAAACAAGAAGGATCACAGAGGAAAAACAACAATAATCTAATAACGGAGATGAGCCCCTGCTCACATTGAGCCTACTGTTGACCAGTTCCCTTTCTGCAGAGCTGCTCTCTAGCCACTTTTCTCCCAGACTGTATCTTTATCTGTCATTATTACATACCAGGTGCAGAATGTGGCATTTTCCTTTGTTGAGCTTCATGCTCAACAATGGGTGATTTTTCAGTGTGCCAATCTATCTAGATTCCTCTGCAAGGTCTCTTGTCCCTCCAAGGAGTTAACAGCACCTTCCAGTTTAGTATCAGCAGCAGACTTCAACTTCTTCATCCAGACCATTGATGAAAATGTTGATTCTGGCACTAGAATAAAGCTCTGGGGAATGTCGCTAGTGACCGGCTGCCAGACAGATGTTGTCACATTCACTACAACCCTTTGAGCTCTACCACTGAGCCAGTTCATCATCCACTGTAGCATGAGTCTGTTTATCTCACAGTAGTTGACTGTGCAGAAATAAGTTGTTGGTTTTTTGGTTTCCTTCCAAGATACTTCTGAAAAAAAAAAAAATGCTCAAAAGAATAAAAGATCAGCATGTGCCTAAAAGGTGTGCTGTATCGAGTGATTTATATTTTCAGACATTACCTGAGTCTCACTGAGACATTGTTTTTTTTGTTTGTTTGTTTGTTTTCTATACAAGCATAAGGATGACCTCTATAGAATTTTCCAGTTATTTTTAGTATAACCTTTTTGTTGTTATTTTTTGTTTGTTTGTTTGTTTTCCTAGATCTGGTAAAGAACCAGAATTTCATTCTCATTCACTTTCAGAACCAAATTTTTATGAAAGTTGAATTCAAAATACCTGTGTAAAAATATTTAAGCTACTGAAATTATAGAATCAGAGAATCATAGAAGGGGCTTTAAAGATCATCTAATTCCAACCCGCCTGCCATGGGCAGGAACACTTCCCACTAGATAAGGCTGCCCAAAGCAACCTGGCCTTGAACACTTCCAAGGATGGGGCATTCACAACTTCTCTTTGCAACCTGTTCCACTGCCTCACCGTAAACAGTTTCTTCCAAAAATCTAATCCAAATCTATCCTCTTTCAGCTTAAAACCATTACTCCTTTTCCTATCACTACACTCATTGCCTGAAAAATAGTCCTTCCTCAGTTTTTCCGTAGGCTCCCTTTAGGTATTGGGAAGTTGCTACAAGGTCTTCCCAGAGCCTTCTCTTCTCCAGGTTGGACAACCCTAACTCCCTCATTTTGTCTTCGTAGGAGTGGTGCTCCATCCCCTTGATCATCTTTGTGGGCCTCCTCTGTACTCGTTCAAATAATTTCATGTCCTTCTTGTGCTGAGGGCCCCAAACCTGGATTCAGTACTCTAGGTGAGGTCTCACGAGAACAGAGTAGAGGGGGGCAATCATCTCCCTTGACCTGCTAGACACACTTCTTTTGATGCAGCCCAGGATACTGTTGGCTTTCTGGACTGCAAGTGCACATTATACAAATGACACTTCAGTGGCAGTCCAACTTACAGCCTAGTCTGATGTTAAGTACATGTCACTGTATGGTGGTTTTACTTAGGTGGGCAACCAAGCTCCACTACAACCGCTCTCTCACTCCCGCTCCTCAAAGGGGGAGGGGAGAAAATATGATGAAAAGGGTTCAAAGTTTGAGATAAGGACAGGGAGATCACTCAACAATTATGATGGGAAAAACAGGCTCAGAGTAGGGAGATTAGTAAAATTTATTGCCTATTACTAGCAAGCTAGAGAAGTGAGAAACAAAGGAAAGAAACCAAAACCACCTTCCCCACATCCGCCCTCTTCCACCTCCTCCCCTCGTGCAGCTCAGGGGAATGAGGAATGGGTGCTACAGTCAGTCCCTAACACTTCGTCTCTGCCGCTCCTTTACAGTCACTCTCTGCCCCTGCTCCAGCCGGGGGTTCCTCCCACAGGATGCCGTCCTTCCCAAACTGATCCTGGGGGTGCTGCCCACAGGCAGCAGCTCTTCAAGAACTTCTCCAATATGGGTCTGTACCACGGAGTCCATCAGTCAGGAGCAAACTGCTCCAGCACGGGTCCCACACAGGCGGCAGCTCCTCCCAGACCCCCTGCTCCTGCGTGGGCTCCTCTCCACGGGCTGCAGCTCCAGCCCGGGTCCTGCTCCTGCGGGGGTGCTCCATGGGCCGCAGCCTCTTCCAGGCCACCTCCACCTGCTCCACCCGGGGGGCTCCTTCACGGGCTGCAGCATGGAGATCTGCTCCATGTGGGACCTGTGGGCTGTAGGGGGACAGCTTGCTCCACCAGGGGCCTCTCCATAGGCTGCAGGGGAACTTCGGCTCCAGTGCCTGGGGCACCTCCTGCTCTTCTGCACTGACCTTGGTATCTGCAGGGCTGTTTCTCACTCCTCATTCTCCCAGCTGCTGTTGTGCAAAAGTTTCTTTTTTTCCCACAGAGGCGCAAACAATATCACTTGTTGGTTCAGCTCTGGGCAGCAGTGGGTCCTTTTGGAGACGGCTGTAACTGGCCCTTATCTAACATGGGGCAGCTTCTGGATTCTTCTCACAGAAGCCACCCCTGCAGCCCCCCACTACCAAACCCTTGCCACGTAAACCCACTACACACTGACTCTGGCAGAAGAGAGAAAGCAAAAAACAAGCTGAGGATGCTTGAAATTTAATTTTGCATTTTTATAGTTAAATTAAATTTTTAAGTCTATATATTTTTTGTTGTTGTTCCAAAAGACTAGCTACACTTCATATAGAAATCCATATACTGTTTTGTTGTTTTGTTGTCATTTTTCTCTTTTCCTTTAGAGAGTTTATTTGGTTTGCTTGCTTTGTTTATTAATTTTATTTCATTTTATTTATTTTATTTCATTTTATGTATTTTATTTAATTTTATTTTTTATTTTATTTTATTTTTAAGATGAAACTCTTTAAATTATAAACTTATTTAAAGAAGAATGTCATCTGAACAAAGACCTAATATGGTAGATATTTTGTATTTTCTATGAATTTACCTTTTGTATGAACTAAATGGAACTAAAATCATAACTAACTTTAAATGCAGCATCAGAATAATAAATAAATAAATAAATAAATAAATAAAGGAAAGGAAAAGGAAAAACATAGAATGAAAATAAAGGCCAGGGTTAATTGGAAGCTCCCTATGTGAGACAACTCTGTAAGCTGAAAAGTATTTAACAGGACAATTTCACCTCAAACTAAGCTGTTTTTGACAATTTGGGAGGGGCTTATAAATTACATTTTTATTTTTCAGTCCTTAGTTTTATTTTTCTTTTGCACTTTCCATAAACCTTCATTCCCATCTTTATTTTTATCTTATAAACTTTCTTTTCTTTCTTGTTCTTTCATCTGAGGTTGTTGTATATTCCTTTCCTCTAACACAAACATTCAGTGTTTCATGACCCTCATCTTCCTACCTCAACAGTTTGATTTAATCTTACCCTCTTCTTCCTGTGGTACAGTTTATCCAGTCACTTCCCCGCTGTGTTGAAGTATCCTCCCAATATGAGCAGACCGTGCCTCAGAGGAGTGCCTCTAGTATCACTGATGTTATCTGCAACGCATACCAAACCTGACTGCACAGTAACAACTCAGGAATCATCTTAACTATTTTACAGTTATGAGATAACTATGTAATTTAAATAGTATTATGTTAAGCAGCAATTATTTGGGTTCCAAGACTTATGAGAAAACAAAAGGTTATCTTCGGATGTAGTAGGAAAGCAAATAATCATCTTGATTTAATCGACGGTTTAAAAATTAAAATCAATTTACTAGCTCTTTTTTAGGATAGAATCACAAAATGATTAGGCATAAGTAGTTCAGGAATAAAGTAGAATGTTCGAGGTAGATTAATCAGAGGAATTTCATGTTTAGGGGGTTACGTGCCATTTTACATAAAGGTAAACTAATGAAGTCTAAACAGATCAATGCTAATAATTTGACTAAGAAATCTTTGGAACTACTGCAGCAACAGAATAGTATAATTCTTACCTCATTGAGTTCAGTGGTACTATGTCAATACTAAAGTGGTACAGAGAATGATCTTGAATAAGTGCATCTGTATAAACTTAAGCGATAGTGATAGCTCCATGGTTTCTACTTCTGATTCTCTAATAGCCGGCTATAAATATGCTACTATATTCTTTCTGCTACTCCAAATCTTTAGAGGTGTTTATTTTCAATTATTTTTTATTTTTTCAATTATTTTTTATTTTAAATTATCACTCAAGCCGAGTTATATAAACACAATGTTAAAAAAATAATAAAATCAGTTTTGAAGTACAGAATGCCATCTAGTGGAAACATGTAAGACGCACAAGAGTCAGAACTACTGCTCGAGTTAAGCAGTATTGTCCCACTGTCCATTCGTGCTTTGATTAATGAACACCTGACATATTGGTGAATTTCGTTTCGAACTAACTCTATTGAAACATTTGAGACAGTGTCCTAGGGCTTCTTATAAATTATTCAAATGAATGGGATTGAGCAGAACTATTTTGAAAGCTTTGCATGAAATATTAGGGTCTATTTAGTGAAAGCTAACTTTGAACAGTAGAAGGCCAAGATCTTAATTAACTGCTCACTGAGACATTACAGAGTACCTCACCCTCCACAAATAACTCCTGTGGCTTCAGGGTTTTTCTTCACTGGGACATGCAAGAAAATACTGGCAATACTTTCTATTCTTCCACTGATGTACAAAAAAAAAAAATTGAAAAAAAAAAATTAATAGAAACACAGAATGGCTAAGGTTGGAAGGGGCCTCTTCTGGTCATTTGGTCCAACCCCCCTGCTCAAGCAAGGACATGTAGAGCTGCTTGCCCAAGACCATGTCCAGGCAGCTTTTGAAGCTCTCTCCAAGGTGGGAGACTCCACAACCTCACTTGACAGCTCATGCTCAGTCAGCCACATAGTAAAGTGTTTCCCGCTGTTCAAACAGAACCAGTTATGTTCTGATTTGTGACCATTGCTTCTTGTCCTGGCACTGAGCACCACTGAAAAGAGGCTAGCTCCATCTTCTCTGATCTTTCCTTTCAGGTATTTATATACATATATATATATATGTATATATTTATATATACATACATATTATATATATTATATATATTATATATATTATATATATACATATATATTTATATACATTGATAATACTACTCCCTCCCTCCCTCTACCCCCATGCCCCCCCCCCACCCGCCTTTTTTCATAGGAGAGACACTGCAGTCCCTTCATCGTCTTTGTGTCCCTACTTTGGACTCTGTCCAGTATGACCTTAAAGGAGGTTGTAGCAAGGTGGGGGTTAGTCTGTTCTCCCACGTGCCTGGTGACAGGACGAGGAGGAATGGGCTAAAGTTGCACCAGGGGAGGTTTAGGTTGGATATTAGGAAGAACTTCTTCACCATGTCTCTCTTGTACTGGTGAGCCCAAAACTGTACTCCAGGTGCTACCTCTCCAGTGCTGACTGAGGTATCCTGAGTAAGGGGAAGCATCACCTCTCTCGACCTGCTGGCAACACTCTTTTAAACTCAGCCCAGGATACCATTAATGTTCTCTGTGGCAAGGGCACATTATTGTCTCTTGTTCAACTTGGTGTCCACCAGGACTCCTAGGTTCTTTTCTGGAAAATAGCTTTCCAGCTGGGTGGTCCCCATCATGTACCGGTGCATTCATTTCAAAGAAGAAAAATATTTCTGCTTTGTTAGTACATATTCTGATGTCACTGTGTATTCTGCTACACATTTAAATAAATTATTAATTTATCCTTGCTTTTTTGTTGTTGTTTTGTTTTGTTTTTTGGTGGTCCTTTGGAGACCCAGGAGTTGGACTCAATGATTCTTGTGGGTCCCTTCCAACTTGGATCAGATATTCTATGGTTCTATGATTTTCTTCCCACCAATCCACACCAGACATTAATTTCATCACCCTTCAAATGCACATGTGATCGTGTGCATGATAAATTAAACATATCATCATTTCAGTCTGGGAAATGTATGTTTACCAGATAGGCATTCTCTGATTTTGATGGGATGACTAAGTCATGACTTTCTCCTCTAGAAGCTATTATTTTCCATCCTCAGAAAAGTTTTTGCTGACTCAGCTGTTCTCATACTGTTTGGTAAATAAATGAGCATTGATGTGTATCCAGGTGTGATAGCATGCAGCTGCCTGTCTTACCAGCAGTGGAAAAAAAAGAAAAAAAAAAAAGCATATGAGAGATGGCTGCATTCAACACTTCTAGAAAACTCAGGAATAATTATTTCACTTGCCATTACATTGGAAAAAATATTGGTTTAGGAGCCTTTCATTCCTAGTACATGCTATGGTCAGTTCAAGTCAATCTAAGATCATATTCTTTTCTAAAAGAGAAGTCTTGCTCTTGCTCCCAAAAGACATGCAGAGGCAGGGCTGAATTATCTCTTTTTACATCAGTGTGGTTTAGACTAACTGAAGCTAATTGTGAAACTGCACCCCAGAGGCAAGCTGGATGATGTACCATTTGTCTCCGAGGCTCCCACTGCTGGCTTTCAGCTCCTTGTGAATTGTGAATTCCATGACCTCAAGTTTCCCATGCCTCTTGAGTGCTCACTGGAGAAGGCAAGCTCTTCTGAGGTTGCAAAATCTCACCTTGTTTCCCAGTTCCTGCTAGGTTTCGAGACTATACAAAAGCTATGCAAATAGGGAAATGAGGTGTGAGGTATCCCCCCCCCCCCATCTTTTACACTGATATTCATACAGTAATGACTAAATTACTTCAAACTACTGTCTAATGAAATTCACTTGGAGGAAGAAAGAATTTATCAAAGTAATTTCAGAGCCAATTGTTATTATCCTTGAAAATTCATGGAGGACAGCTGGGGTTTTCAGATTAGAAGAACAACACAACATGTAGCTTTATAAATGAGGGAGAAGGGAGCTAGGAAACAAGTTTCTGGTTGCGGTAGTCTAACCTCAGTTCCCAGAAATGTACTGGAAAAAAGGTCCTCAACTAATCTATTTATAGACTTTGGAAAATGAAAGTCAGTCAAAGAACAAATCAGTTAAGAGGAGTGTAGCTGGGGGGAGGGGGAGGTGGGTACGAACAATAAACAAACCCTACAAGTTGAGAGAAGTAAGTCACTGTCTGTTACTAACTTTTACCATTGGCTCAGATGATCTTACAGCAACACTTAGGACATGGTGCAAAACAAAGACGAAATGATAGTGTGAGAGGAAAGCTTGCTGGAAAACTGCACAGGATGACTAAATCGGAGGTTAACCATCAAAATGAAAGACTGTTTTGAGCAGCGTTCTTCAGTTTGTCTTTGATGGACTCCAATCTTTAATCAGTTAATGTCAAGTTGCGGGAAAAAAAAAAGGGGGGGGGGGGAGTGCCAAGATATATAAACATGAGTGTTGTTTGTAGTACTTGAAAAAAAAAATCTTCTCTTTGCTTGAAATCCAGAGAACTTGTAACAAGAACGTGCAGAAGTACAGGAAACATGACTGAAAATAATAACTGTAGGTATGAAGACTCTTTAGTCTGTGAAAGACTAAGGGCATAGTCTTTTTATGAATAAAGGTCGTTGATATAAAGAAGGGAATAATTTATTCTTAGTGTCCATAGGGAATAACAAAAACATTTCCATCACAGGAGGTTTTTAAGAACAGATTTGACAAATATTTGGTAGGACCAGTTTGGACATAGTTAATATGAAAGCAAAGAAATCATTTATATGACTCTCAAGGTTAATTCCGGTTTAAATTTCTAGGACTGTAGATCACAGACATATTAGCAAAACTATTAAACATTTTTCCTGCATTCATAATAATATTCTCAGAGGTCTCTGTCTGGTACAAATCAGTCACAAAATTATTATATTTTTTTCCTGTGGGTAGGATGGCCCATCAGTGACTGTCTGGGTGCTACACAGGCCAACAGCTCCCTGTGGTCCAGGGACCTAGAGGCTTCTACATGGGGTTGTCAGGGCAGGACCTGGCAGCAAGGGCCTGTCCCATCACCCCAGCCAGGAGGAGGGCAGCTGGAGGCACATGGGTAGCCTCAGCCTCAGGCACTGGGCAATGAGGACTGGCTGAGGCCAGGCTGGAGCGTGGGTCCTCAGGTGGGCCTGGCTCAGTGGGGCCCATGGCTGGGCAGAGTAGGGCAGTGGAGAGCTGGAGACCAGTACTGCTGTGGCCTTGCTGGGTTGGTCAGCTGGGGCTGACAGCCCCCCGACCTGAAATGTGACCCTCGGCCCCGGGCAGAGTAGGTGAATCCCCTGGGGGCCAGGCAGGGACAGTCAGTGTTGGTGATACCTGCAGGGCCTTGAAAATGGCCTTTAAAGTATTAGGTATGACATTTCTAATGATGTGCTGACCTGGGAATTATGACTGTCAGGTATTCTCAGGGGAAAATTATAAACACCCTCTAAGTCTTAAAGATTTAAAACAATACAAAACAAAACAAACAAACAAAAACTAAATGATATACATCTTAGAAGAAAATAGTTTGTTTTGACAAGCTTCCTCAAACTAGATTTGTTTATGTAGCCTTTCTCAGACTTTTGACCCTAACTCAAGACTATCCAAAAGCTTCACATTCATTCCAGTTAAGAATTATTCCAGGTAAGCAAGCTATCATGTGCTATAGCATACAGCACTGTAGCATTGAGGCAACATTCAACCTATAATATTGTTTTAGTATTTGACTTTCTGTGACCTCACCCCTAATTTAATGTTAAAGATTAGATCAGAGTATTTTTTTATGGAAAGACAATACTATTTCACTTTTGCCAACAATGTCATCTGAGCAGGAGAACCTACCATATATTTTTACAGTAAAGAAGAACTATCCCTTACAATTTTCACTGTGAAAAATTGCATACACAGTTAATTTGTGTGTTTATGCCAACTTGAGTATTAAATGCCTATTAAAATTAGATCTGTGTATGAATTGCACACAGCTTGTTTTGTGAGTTTGTTTCCAACATAAAACCTTATCTTAGCTGAGGTTCACTGACTGTCATACTTGCTGTGTCACACCTGTGTAGAAACAGCACGCTACTGGCACAGAGCTGTGCATTCAGAAGCAGGTGACAGAAGTGTTCTGATAGTTTTCTAATTCCATAGATGTAATCACAGGATACTAGTGAAGTGATACTTTCTCATTAAAAAGGCTCTCCATCATACAAAGTTTACTAATGTAAATAATGATATAAGAAAGCACTTGTCCGCTGTGCTTTTATTTGGACAAATGCACAGACATTTAAATTGAAATCTTGAAATCAGGAGGCCAGTACTCTAATTCTGCTCTGACAATGATACCATACTTAGATCCATACAAATCACACACCCCATAAATTCAAGTCACATGGAATAGGGTGTAAAAACTTTCATAACATGAAGTTTTAAGCAAGCATGATATTGTTCACACCAAACAAATGTAAGAATCACAAGAATTCATTCTGTTTTATTCTGTTTCTGCTGTCCTATCAACTCACTCTTTTACAGGAGTAGCTACAATGTACATAGGAGAAAAGTTCTTAGCTTCATTCAAACTAGCAGGATTTAGAAGTCTAAGCAAATCTTGCCAAATGCTGTATCACTACAAGATAACTGTTTTTTGCTTTTTTTCCCTAATCTCTCTCCAAGGCCAGATTCATCAAACAGAGAACTCTTCCAGAATCTTGGAAGGTCAGTAGGTTGAGACCAATTTGCACAGGAGGGAGAAACAAATTCCAGCAAGAAGCATGAGCTCCAACAATTTCCTTTTTGCTCATCAACTCTCTGATGTCCCATTGCTTCTCTTGTTTATGCTTTGGCTCATAATGAACATTTTTGTCTTCTAGTTTTCTGCCTTTCCCAGGAAACCTTTGTAACTGATAGTGTTTGGAACTGATAGAACTAACAAGAGATTTACCAGTCAAAATAATTTGACACAAGCCATCACATCTGAGCATGCAGGTAACCTGACGATAGCTTCCTATATTTGAACAGGTGTCAAATGGAGTAAAGTTTTTGTTGTTGTTGTTTTGTTTTTAAAGAAAAAAAAAAACTATACTTAATTTAAATTCTTTACAAATGTGTTTACTTTAAAGACAGCTTTAGAAGCTCTCTAATAATTAAGTAATTTGAAAGGGGAGTAGGATATGAAGGAGAGGGAAGTAAGAACTGTCGTTTTGGAAGTCTCATTAACATTATATTACAGTTGAAAATTATGTACTCACATAATCCTGACAGTCCCCAAATTGATGGGTTAAGCATAGCTGTGAGTTTCTGAATAAAGTGACTTTAAGCAGGAAACAAAGACAACATCCAAAGGTTACAAGATTTCTTGTTACAAGAAACTTAACATGTCATTCACCAAGATAACATTAGTCAGGACACGTATTCACATGCACTTTTTACCAAGCATTTAAGTATTTTTAGTTACTGACAGTCTGATGGTAGAAAAAGGCAGAAGACTGATCTAAGTACGAAAGGCAGTAGCTTTTATAAAGAATCACAAAATTAAATAAATTTTCCATTTCTACCTTTATTTCCCATTAACTCTCCCCTTCCTTTACTTCCCATACTCACATTTATTCTTCTTGTATAAATTCAGAGTAGCTGTTCACCAGTGGAAGAATTTATTTAATGAACTAGAGATTCATTTCTCTATATACCATCTTGTTCTGACACTAGATCACCTTCATATGAAATGCCTGCAGGCTGCACACTTGAATTGCATTTATTACGGAACTTAAGAGGATGTGATGACTTTTCCAGGCTCCAGCTGTAATGAATCTGATGTTTATGGAGGTCAAAAGAGCCAGAAAACTGTGCTTTCGCTTTTTTTTCTGCCAGTTCATGTCTTTTTTTTCAGGACAAAATTTTCAACAGGTGTTATCTGTTGTAAAGAGAGAGAAAGAGAGAGAAGAAAAAAAAGAGAGAAAGAAAGAAAACTTCACAGACACAACCTACTAGGGAAGGAAACTTGCTGCATAAACTATACCTTTTGCTCTATTCTGCATCCTGTAAATCTTTTCTGTTGGAACAAAGATGGTCACAATGCAGTCATCATATAGTTAGGTAGCCAGCCCCAATTTATCTGAAAATATAGTTGCAAATTAAGAAAAAAAAAATATATATATATATTTCAGACTACAGATGTGTTTTCAGCTGAAAGTGAACATGTGCATGCACGGCTATCTTTCTAACATAAAAGAGACATATTTAAACTTAAAATTACAGAGCTAGAAAAGAAGACCAATGATTTCCAGGATGGGGTTCACTTCCACACAACTGGAGTTTTTATAGAGGAGGAAAGATAGCTTCTTAACAGTTTCTCCATTATTATTTTTTTTATTTTTATTTTTATTTTCTTTTTTTTTATTTTCTTTTTTCACAAAGTCATATAAGATTGAAAAGACTGGTTGTTCAAAAAAAAAAAAAAAAAAAGCACGCAGCCAAAAATGCACTATGATGCACTACGCGTGCACTACGTGCACCACTTGCCGAGGCGACCGGCTCCGGGGCAGACGCGTGCTGCAGCGGAGCGCGGGATCGGGACAGGCAGGGCTATTTTTCGGGCATCGAGCCTACGTGAGGGAGCCGCCAGGCACCGGCAGCCCTCGTGAGGGAGGCTGACGAGGCGTAGGCGGAGCCAGCAGCGTCAGCGACAGCTCCTCCCTCCGGCCGTTCAAAGGCAGCCCTTAGGGAGCGCGAGCGACCAGGAGCGCGGCTAACAGGGCCGGCAAAAAGGGAGTGACGCGGGGGGAGTGATGCGGCAGTTAGCGAGGCAGTTAGGGCGGGCAGGAAGGGCGGAGCACTCACACCCGCCCATAGGGACACCTCCTCTAACGGCACTCTCCCGTCAGCTGGGCTGCAATGGTCTCCACCAGGCACGGTGCTTTCTCTAGGAAGTCAGTACACACCCAGACCGACTGCCCGTCCAAACATGCGGCGGTTCAGGTCTCCGGGTGCGGGGAGTGTCTGAGCCTCTTGCTGCCATCGGCGGGAGGCAGAGGGACTGCTTGCGTGAGGTGCAAGCAGGTGGACGACCTGGTCCGCATGGTGGCGGAACTCAAGGAGGAGGTGTAGAGGTTGAGGGATATCAGGGAGTGCGAGCGGGAGATAGACTGGTGGAGCGACTCCCTGCAGGACCGGAGGGAGAGGGACCGGGGTGAGACGCCCCAAAGGGGGGTGGACCCCCTGCCCTGTTGCCATCGGGCAGAGGGAGGGGACCTGCGAGTTGAGGAGGAATGGAGACAGGTCCCTTCTCGACCTCGCAGGAGATGCCCTCCCCTTCCGGCGCTGCCTTCCCAGGTGCCCTTGAACAATCGGTTTGAGGCCCTGGAGCTTGAGAGACCGGTGGGTGAGGACGAGGTAGGAAGCCTACCCAGGAGAATGCCTGAGGTGAGGAAGTTGACTCCACGCCTCAGGACTGCCTCCACCAAGAAAGAAAGAAGGGTGATTGTTGTGGGCGACTCCCTACTCAGGGGAACGGAGGGCCCTATTTGTCGGCCTGACCCCACGCATAGGGACGTCTGCTGCCTCCCTGGGGCCAGGGTCAGAGACGTTACCAGGAAGCTTCCAAACCTGGTTCGCCCCTCTGACTATTACCCGCTTTTGATAGTCCAGGCTGGCAGTGATGATCTTGAAAAGAGAAGCCTGAAGGCTATCAAACAGGACTATAGGGGGCTGGGACGATTGGTGGAGGGAGCGGGAGTGCAGGTGGTGTTTTCGTCTATCCCTACGGGGGAAGGGAGAGGCACGGAGAGGACATGGAAAGCTCACGTGGTTAATAGGTGGCTCAGAGGCTGGTGCCAGCACAGAAATTTTGGGTTTTTTTCACCATGGGGAGCTTTACTCGGCACCCGGCCTGATGGCCCCAGACGGGTCCCTATCTCCAAGGGGAAAACGGATCCTAGGCCAGGAGCTGGCGGGGCTCATAGAGAGAGCTTTAAACTAGGCAAGAAGGGGGACGGGGCTCAAACAAGGCTTGTTGGAGCCGTGCTGGGGGAAACAATGGCTAGGCTGGGGAAGAAGGCGATGGCCCAGCTGAAGTGCATCTACACTAATGCACGCAGCATGGGTAACAAACAGGAGGAGCTGAAAGCCATCGTGCAGCAGGAAGGCTACGACTTGGTTGCCATCACGGAGACGTGGTGGGACCGCTCCCGCGACTGGAGTGCTGCAATGCCTGGCTATCGGCTCTTCAGGAGGGACAGACAGCACAGAGGGGGTGGTGGCGTGGCTCTCTACATTAGAGAATCTTTTGATGTTGTGGAACTCCAGGCTGGGAATGATAAGGTTGAATCCCTGTGGGTTAGGATCCGCGGGAAGGCCGGCAAGGCTAGCGTCCTGGTCGGGGTCTGTTATAGACCGCCGAACCAGGATGAGGAGACGGATGAGGAGTTTTATAGGCAACTGACAGAAGTTGCAAAATCGTCGGCGCTTGTCCTCGTGGGGGACTTCAACTTCCCGGATATATCCTGGAAACACAACACGGCACAGAGAAAGCAGTCTAGGAGGTTTCTGGAGAACGTGGGAGATAGCTTCCTGATGCAGCTGGTCAGTGAACCTACCAGGGGTGGTGCCCTGCTAGACCTTCTCTTCACAAACAGAGAAGGACTGGTGGGAGATGTGGTGGTCGGAAACTGTCTTGGACAGAGTGACCACGAAATGGTAGAGTTCTCTATTCTTGGCGAGGCCAGGAAGGGGACCAGTAAAACTGCTGTCTTGGAGTTCCGGAGGGCTGACTTTGAGCTGCTCAGGACGCTGGTTGGCCGAGTCCCTTGGGAGGCGGTTCTGAAGGGCAGAGGAGTCCAGGAAGGCTGGGCGCTCCTCAAGAAGGAAATCTTAACGGCACAGGAGCGGTCCGTCCCCACGTGCCCAAAGACGAGCCGGCGTGGAAGAAGACCGGCCTGGCTCAACAGAGAGTTGCGGCTTGTGCTTAGCAGAAAAAAGAGGGTTTATAATCTTTGGAAAAAAGGGCGGGCCGCTGAGGAGGACTACAAGGATGTAGCAAGGCTGTGCAGGGACAAAATTAGAAAGGCCAAAGCTCATCTGGAGCTCAACCTGGCTACTGCCGTTAAAGACAACAAAAAATCCTTTTACAAATATATCAATGCGAAACAGAGGACTAAGGAGAATCTCCATCCTTTACTGGATGCGAGGGGAAACCTAGTTACTAAGGATGAGGAAAAGGCTGAGGTGCTTAATGCCGCCTTTGCCTCAGTCTTTAGCGGCAATACCGGTTGTTCTCTGGGTACCCAGTGCCCTGAGATGACGGAAGGGGATGGGGAGCAGGATGTGGCCTTCGCTATTCATGAGGAAATGGTTGGCGACCTGCTAAGGAGCTTGGATGTGTGCAAGTCGATGGGGCCGGATGGGATGCACCCGAGGGTACTGAAAGAACTGGCGGAGGAGCTGGCCGAGCCGCTTTCCATCATTTATCGGCAGTCCTGGCTATCAGGGGAGGTCCCAGTTGACTGGCGGCTAGCCAATGTGACGCCCATCTATAAGAAGGGCCGGAGGGCAGACCCGGGGAACTATAGGCCTGTCAGTTTGACCTCAGTGCCAGGAAAGCTCATGGAGCAGATTATCTTGAGGGTCATCACGCGGCACTTGCAGGGCAAGCAGGCGATCAGGCCCAGTCAGCATGGGTTTATGAAAGGCAGGTCCTGCTTGACGAACCTGATCTCCTTCTATGACAAAGTGACGCGCTTGGTGGATGAGGGAAGGGCTGTGGATGTGGTTTACCTTGACCTCAGTAAGGCTTTTGACACCGTTCCCCACAACATTCTCCTCAAGAAACTGGCTGCTCGGGGCTTGGACTGGCGTACGCTTCGCTGGGTTAGAAACTGGCTGGATAGCCAGGCCCAGAGAGTTGTGGTGAATGGAGTCAAATCTGGTTGGAGGCTGGTCACTAGTGGTGTCCCCCAGGGCTCTGTACTGGGGCTGGTCCTCTTTAATATCTTTATCGATGATCTGGATGAGGGCGTCCAGTGCACCCTCAGTAAGTTTGCAGATGACACCAAGCTAAGTGCGTGTGTCGATCTGCTCGAGGGCAGGAAGGCTCTGCAGGAGGATCTGGATAGGCTGGAGCGATGGGCTGAGGTCAACTGTATGAAGTTCAACAAGGCCAAGTGCCGGGTCCTGCACCTGGGGCGCAAGAACCCCAAGCAGAGCTACAGGCTGGGAGATGAGTGGTTGGAAAGCTGCCTGGCCGAGAAGGACCTGGGAGTATTGGTTGATAGTCGGCTGAATATGAGCCAGCAGTGTGCTCAGGTGGCCAAGAAGGCCAACAGCATCCTGGCCTGTATAAGAAGCAGTGTGGCCAGCAGGTCTAGGGAAGTGATTGTCCCCCTGTACTCGGCTCTGGTGAGGCCGCACCTCGAGTACTGTGTTCGGTTTTGGGCCCCTCGCTACAGGAAGGACATGGAGGTGCTCGAGCGAGTCCAGAGAAGGGCGACCAAGCTGGTGAGGGGTCTGGAGAACAAGTCTTACGAGGAGCGGCTGAGGGAGCTGGGCTTGTTCAGCCTGGAGAAGAGGAGGCTCAGGGGTGACCTTATCGCTCTCTATAGGTACCTTAAAGGAGGCTGTAGAGAGGTGGGGGTTGGTCTGTTCTCCCACGTGCCTGGTGACAGGACGAGGGGGAATGGGCGAAAGTTGCGACAGGGGAGTTTTAGGTTGGATGTTAGGAAGTAACTTCTTTACCGAAAGGGTTATTAAGCATTGGAATGGGCTGCCCAGGGAGGTGGTGGAGTCACCATCCCTGGAGGTCTTTAAAAGACGTTTAGATGTAGAGCTTAGCGATATGGTTTAGTGGAGTACTTAGTGTTAGGTCGGAGGTTGGACTCGATGATTTTGAGGTCTCTTCCAACCTAGAAATCTGTGTCTGTGTCTGTGTTTCTACTGATAGAAAAAAGATGGACTGTTTCAGGTTCTCAGTCAATGTCTTCTGCTTACCAGGTCTCATTTTACATAAAGCATCACTTTTAACATATCAAGTTAAAAACTGTAAGTTAACTGCAATTGCAGCAAAAACATAGTGCATAATGCAGAACTGCCAGACTTACAAAACTAAAGATTTCCTTGTGTGCACTAGACCAAAAGAATTCCATTGAAGCTCTCTTTGATAGTCTCACTAAATCCAAACTAAGTTTCCAAGTAAAGCATTTGCTGGATGGTTTGTCTGTCCTAGGGCTGGGAACACTGAAATGCACTTCCTACCCTGGGTCACACCTGCCACCTAGATACAGCAATTCTCGAGTCTGATTTAGGAGAAATGAAAATACAAGTTTTTGTATAATATTCTATGGAATACAGAAATTGACTCGGACGCAGCTCTTGAGTCCTCAACAATTATCCTGAAATCTGGATAGCCTTCTTAAGGTTTTGAATTTTGGGGTTATGTCTCAAAGAGTTGGGGCATGGTTGCTAGGTTTCTTGAAAAGATCTTTCAGGACTTGTAATGTAAGGGAAGTCTGACTTTATTCCAGCTGCCGCAGAGTCTGGCAGCCTTCCTGCATTTCTTCAGTGAAATGGGAATAAGACAGTCCCTTGCAGGTGCACATCCCTAGAAACTTCCAGCCAAATTTGAGCTGAAACCAAAGTCTAAGGAAACAAAATATTCTTTATAAAATAGAAGTTCCCCCAATTCTGCTGTTGATGAACAGATTAATGAGAGCAGTTAAAACATAGCATCAGACTACTTTGCAAATAAAATTGTAAACTCCAGAAAAGATCCATGCACTTGCTTTATCTCTATAACATCTTTCTATCAGTACAATCTATAAAGTAGCTCTAATTTTCTCCTTCCTCTACTGTTAACCGGGGATGGGAATTGCAGATTTAAACAGAAAGACTAGATGTTCACTTTTTTATCCTCATTTTATCACATCTAACTAATTTTATGGGGCAAGTTCCCCAGAGAAGTTAATTTTCTAATTTCCTCCTCTCTTTCTATGCAATATCTTACAGCTATGTTAGCAGTTGCTATAAATTAACTGTTTTATTTAGATCAGTTTTCAGTATAACATTGGTTGCAAGAACATTACAATTTTCTTTCCAGGTATAGCTCTCCTCCTGATAACAGGAGTATCTGCCACATCATTATTAGTTGACTTCATGTGAGAGTTCACTTTCATCTTGTTTCATTTCATACTGTTGCGGTCCCTTACATCAGCTACTAAATCTTACTGGAGTTCCTATTGCAGTAGAATTCTCTATGGTGAGATGACATGTTACTTCTCTCAGAAAGCCACAGGAAGAGCTTAGAAATCTATGACATTGCTGAAGTGAACTGATGACTCCATGATAATTCAGGATAAATGTTTTCTGGTGAATTACTTGCCATTTTGCAAACAGACATTATAACTGCAGTCATCATCAATTCAGAGTAATATCAGTTTGCCAAAGATATTTCAGTGTGGAGCAGTTCAATACTTGCTGAATGCTGCTTTGAAATATAAAGAATTCTAAAGTTTAATGTTTTCTTGTCTCAGAGCATTAGCTGTCAAAATTTCCAACATTCCATTAGTATCAGCTGATAGTCCTTGACACATAAAAGCATATGATTCATAAATTTATTGGCAAATATCTCTTTAACTGAGAAAAATTCTAATTATCATCTGGTGCCTGCACTTATATAGGGCATAGTCTTGCAACACTAACACAAATATATATATCTATATATAATAGAATCCAGTAAGAGTAAGAAAAGAAGTATTACAGTACATGTTGCATATGAATCCTAATAGTTATTTTTCAAATATTTGAATGTGAGACCACATAAATGTCACTGGCTTGTAGGCAACTGATAAATCATACCTTTATAACATTACTTAGCATTTCTAAAAGTTATTATAAAGATATAACTCAAGTACTGATAACTTCTTTGATGAATCTTAAACCTTATTCCATTTTAAGCTTCTAAGTAACTGTTTTTCTTATTACATGGTATGCTCATTTTTAATTTTTTTTTTTTAAATGCTGTTAATTCTTTCCAAAATAATTGTTACCATGGTGCTTATTTGTTTTTAAATCATTGTGAACAATCTTTAGAATTCTAGGGTATTTTTTGTTTGTTTCTCATTTAAACTATTGACAAAAAACAATTATCCTATTATCATATTTGCCTTATCTTTCCAGCACTGCCTTATTTAAACAGTGGTTTACATGCTCTCTTAAACTGCTGTTGGCCCAGTACTGAATTGGATTACAACTGGAACACGATGAGATGAAGCACATAGTAGAGAGAAAAGTGTCTTGCTCTCAAGCCATCTGTATGTTCCTTTTCACATTTCAATTACCCACATCCTATAGGCTCTGTACAAATATTTTGGTCCAAATCATGACATAACTTAAGGAAATATAGATTTTGGGAAGAGTTAATGTGTCTTACTGAAGGGTAAATATAAATAAAATATAGGAAGAGAACGGAGAGAAAAAATAATAATCTAATTGGCAAACTGGTTCAGCCCATAAGTCTTGTCTAATCCCAAAGTTTGCCTCCAATAGTGGTCATAAGCAGATAGTCAGGAAGGAAGATGAACAGGACTGGCATATAACTTCCTAACATGCCCACAGATTTCAACTGATTTCAGCTCAAGGAATTTGTGGAGTCCCATGTGTCTTCCCTCCTTAATCACACGCACTGCATAACTCTCCAAGCTGTCCATCCAAGCTTCTCTTGAACCTTTGCAACTACAATGTCCTTTGGCAAGGAGTTCCACAGCTCTGCTTCCCACGTCATGAAGAACCACCTTCATTTCTTTGCTCTGAACCTGCACTCAACTTGTCTCAGCTGGTGATCCCTTCTTCATGTATTGGAAGAGATGAGGAACTGTCAGTTCCTATCCCTTCTCCACATGATACTCACGAGCATGTATGTCACTCATATCCCTCTTCTCCCAAGCTGTGTCTTTCCCATGCTGAAGTATCTCAGTCTATTTCAATACTCCATGAACGGAAGCTGTTTCATACCCATTTTCATTTGCTTTGCCTTCCTAAGGATATTTTTCAGTCCTCATATATCAGTTGTAAGATGAAGGGACAAGAATGGCAAATGAAATGTGAAGTAAAAATGAATCAAGCATTTGCATGATGTCAAAACATTGTCATATGTTTAGTTCTCTTTTTCCTAATGTTTCCTTTATTTACTTGCTTTATTGTTTTATTGTTGTGGTGGGTTAGCTGTGACTGGCAGCTAAATTCCCCCACAGCTGCTTGCTCACTGTACTTTCTCAGTGGAACAGGAGGAGAAAGTGAGATGAAAAGAACTCATAGTTCAAAATAAAAACAGGGAGATTCCTTACCAGTTGCAGGTATAACAGACTTCACATGGGGGAAGGGGAAGGGGAGGGGGAGGGGGAGGGGGTGGGGAAGGGAAGGGAAGGGAAGGGAAATGCTCTTATGCAGGATCTCCATGGGGTACAGGAGAGTCTGTACTTTGGTGCCTGAAGCGCATCCTCCACCTTCTCCTCTAACCTTAGTTTTCCTCACTCTTTTTTTTCCCCCTCCTTCTCCACTCTTCATCCATTGTTTACTGCCCTTTCTTCAGTGTTTTCCCAGAGATGCCATCAGCCTGTCTGCTGGGTCCAGCTGTGTCCTGTGGTGGGTTCATTTGAGTAAGTTGGAACCTGGAAACAACTGTGTCTGTCATGGGGCAGGCCCTGGCCTTCTCTCAGATACTGTAATTCGACTCTACATAAGCATTGCTATGTACACTTAAAACTATTTTTTTTTTCGGTCTTATTTCATTTTTCAACTACTGTTAAGCCTACATAAAGTTATCATGAATCAGTCTAAATCAAACATTTCTGATCATTGTCAGCTCAGAACACTTCTTTTCAAATGTGAAACCAGGAAACAAAGATCACTTCCTTCATTTTTGCCAATTTTCATTTGTCTATTTGAATTTTATCTACGAATTGATCCATCAATCTTACAAGATCTTGGCAGAATTCTTTATGATCTGCTGTCATCCTTGGTAGAATGAATAACTTTATATAAAAAAAATTTGTTTTCACTGCTTAACCTTTTTTCCCCATTACTCATTTCATATATGAGTATGTTCAACAGCACACATCCCTGAACACAGCTGTGTAAAGAACCCCCATCCATGGAAAGAGATGATTATTTACCTACCCTTTCCATTTTGTATCTTTGAGATGACCATCCAGCTTTGCTTTTATCTCATGAATGCAAAGTTTCCTTAAAATCTCTTAATGAGGGATTTTACCAAAAATATAGTGAAATACAATTATATCACTGAGTCTGATCTTCAGTACTCTAAAGAACTCCAAGAGGTTTGTAAGACGACATTTCCCTTTTCAAAACACTTGCTGACTCTCATCAAGTGGATTGCATTTACCTCTGTGTCCACCAATTCTATCCTTTATTGGAGTGATAAAATTCTTCTCCTAACTGGTTTTTACTGTTTTGCCTTGTACACGGGTCAGGTTCTGTACCCTATAATTTTCTGCATTCCTCTTGGATAGCCTTCTAAAGATTGACGTCATATTTTGCTTCCCACACATACAGTCTTTGGCTACATAGGAAGTTGTTAAGTGATGATTATATGTCACTGCTAATAACTCAGCTACTTCATCTCTGAATTTTCTCATAACCCTTTTAGATAATTGACTAGCATACTGTTTTATCAGCAAAACGTATGCAACTGAAAAAGAAAAAAAAGGTTGTATTTTTACTGATGGATAGATCACACTATTATAAATTGCTAAACAAACTTTTAGAATCTTCTCCCTCCTTTCTCTCACCTTCATTTAAAAAATATAGACAGATATGCGTTTAGACAGATTTGCAGTTTAACAAACAAATAAACAGGGTGAATTTTATAGCAAAAGTGTGAAGAAGAACAAAAGTGATGCTGGGGTAGCATAATAATTACCCTATGTTCTCCTTAGACTTCCAAATTCTTTATGAGGTGTTCTATGGTCTTGAATTAAGACTAACCATTTAAATGGCAGCAAACATGTTTCTTCTAGAAATGGAATATCTATCAGAGTATGAAAAATATTCACATTTTCTAAAGCAAAAAGACATGCATTTAAGTGCTAAGGTTATAACTATTTTTCATTTTTAGTTAACATGCCATAATAAAATGAAAAGTTATCAGAACAATACTACTACAAGACATGCTATAGTAGAACTTCTTATAAAGACATGTTATGAGAAAACCTCACATTGTCAACCCCAACTCTACAAAAATCTTCCAGAGTAAGTTCAATAACAAAAATTGTTTGGATATCTTTTATTATATAGAAGCCTGTTTTATTAGATGTGTCTTGATTTACTATTTGAGAATATTCAGTGCTAGAAGTCATAGGACTTCTAAATTTGTATTTAGAACCATAAAGCCTAAGAATAGTTGTTATGTAAAGAGAATTGTTGCCATATCCTATGGAATGTCAGTTTTAAAAATGAACAGTAGTATTGTAATTGTACTTTCATCGTGCTTTATTCACTACTAAATTTATTCAATATTCTCATTTGTAATATGGGGTATAAATCAATACAAAGATATCACCTTCAAACATTAGTAGACAGAAAAAATCCCGTAGTCATCAGGTCTGCTAAAGACTGCTGAGATCATATAGTTACATTAGTAATTTAAGTTAGTCTAAATCTTCATTAACACCTAATTTTTTTTTGGAGCATAGGTCTTTGTTTTTTGTTTGTTTGTTTTTGTTTTTCCTAGAATTTAAAAAGTAGAAACTGAGGTTGAAAAGAGATGTTATTTTCAAAATTCTTGCACTTTCTGCTGCAGGAATGAAACTTTCTGCAGAACTTTTCTCGCACTTTTTACAAGCTTTTGTTATTCCCATCAGAAGCATCCAGTTGTTGTATACTTTCTGTTCAAGACAGGGAATTCCAGCAACCCTGCCATAAGACTCTACGGGTCTGTACCTCTTCTATTTTCCTGGGGAGGATGTTTTTATTATTTATTTATTTATTTTTGTCAGATTAAAGCTGTTTCTCTATCTTCTTCCTATTCATGTTCTCTATTTTGAAAAGATTCTTACAGAATTCTTCCTCTCTTCACATTCCTCAAAGTTAAAGCTATCCAGGTCTGGTGCATAAGTGTAGGTAACTCTAAGTGGTCACAAATCTAAATAAGCTCTTGCGGAACATTAGAGTGCATTTCTGAGAGCATATATTTCACAATAACCAGGAAATTTCATTTGTGATTGCACTTTTTTTTTCTTTCTTCATTAAAAAGATGTATGTATTGTTTACAGGTAATTTATCTGGCAGAAGCCACTAACCAGGTGAAGAAAAATCTAGGCAGAATAGGCAACTGCACCAGATTCAGATCCTACAGTGAGAAAGGCTTGAGAGCCAAAACTGAAAATGACTCATCTTTCTGTTCAACACATGCCTAAAATTCAGTAGAAGAAGCCTGAAGTTAATTAATTTTGGACTCACAGTTCTGACCACACCCACACGTATGTTATCCTTGCTCATGCTATGCCTGTGCCCCTTGTGAGTAATGGTTTGTTGCAGAAATGGAATAAAGCACTATGCAAAATTAGGATATCAAACAGGACTTTAGGGGACTGGGACGATTGGTGGAGGGAGCGGGAGTACAGGTGGTGTTTTCGTCTATCCCTACAGTGGCAGGGAGGGGTACAGAGAGGACATGGAAAGCCCACCTGATTAACACGTGGCTCAGAGGCTGGTGCCAACACAGAAATTTTGTTTTTTTTTGACCACGGGGCACTTTACTCGGCACCCGGCCTGATGGCCCCAGACGGGTCCCTATCTTTAAGGGGAAAACGAATCCTAGGCCAGGAGCTGGCGGGGCTCATTGAAAGGGCTTTAAACTAGGTAAGAAGGGGGACAGAGCTGAAATAAGGCTTGTTGGAGCTGTGCCAGAGGGAACAATGGCAAGGCCGGGGGAGAAGGCAATGGCCTGACTGAAGTGCATCTACACTAATGCACGCAGCATGGGTAACAAACAAGAGGAGCTGGAAGCCATTGTGCAGCAGGCAGGCTATGACCTGGTTGCCATCACGGAAACGTGGTGGGACCACTCTCATGACCGGAGTGCTGCAATGTCTGGCTATAGGCTCTTCAGAAGGGACAGGCAGCACAGAAGGGGTGGTGGTGTGGCTCTCTATATTAGAGAGTGTTTTGATGTTGTGGAACTTGAGGCTGGGAATGATAAGGTTGAGTCCCTATGGGTTAGGATCAGCGGGAAGGCCAACAAGGCAAGCATCCTGGTCGGGGTCTGTTATAGACTGCCAAACAAGGATGCGGAGACGGATGAGGAGTTCTACAGGCAGCTGCCAGAAGTTGTGAAATCGTCAGCGCTTGTTCTCGTGGGGGACTTCAACTTCCCAGACATATCCTGGAAGCACAACACAGCCCAGAGAAAGCAGTCTAGGAGGTTTCTGGAGAGTGTGGAAGATAGCTTCCTGACACAGCTTGTTAGAGAGCCTACCAGGGGAGGTGCCCCGCTAGACCTTCTGTTCACAAACAGTGATGGACTGGTGGGAGATGTGGTGGTCGGGAGCTGTCTTGGGCAGAGTGACCATGAAATGGTAGAGTTCTCGGAGGGCTGACTTTGAGCTTTCAGGACACTGGTTGGCAGAGTCCCTTGGGAGGTGGTTCTGAAGGGCAGAGGAGTCCAGGAAGGCTGGGCACTCTTCAAGAAGGAAATCTTAATGGCTCAGGAGCGGTCTGTCCCCACATGCCCAAAGACGAGCTGGCGTGAAAGAAGAGCGGCCTGGCTGAACAGAGAGTTGTGGCTGGAGCTTAAGAGAAAAAAGAGGGTTTATAATCTTTGGAAAAGAGGGCGGGCCACTCAGGAGGACTATAAGGATGTTGTGAGGCTGTGAAGGGACAAAATTAGAAAGGCCAAAGCTCATCTGGAACTCAATCTGGCTACTGCCATTACAGATGACAAAAAAATGTTTTTACAAATACATCAACACAAAAAGGAGGACTAAGGAGAATCTCCATCCTTTACTGGATGCAGGGGGAAACTTAGTTACAAAAGACGAGGAAAAGGCTGAGGTGCTTAATGCCTTCTTTACCTCAGTCTTCAGCAGCAAGACCAGTTGTTCTCTGGATACCCAGTACCCTGAGCTGGTGGAAGGGGATGGGGAGCAGGATGTGGCCCTTACTATCCACGAGGAAATGGTTGGCGACCTGCTACAGCACTTGGATGTACGCAAGTCGATGGGGCTGGATGGGATCCACCCGAGGGTACTGAGAGAACTGGCGGAGGAGCTGGCCAAGCCGCTTTCCATCATTTATCGGCAGTCCTGGCTATCAGGGGAGGTCCCAGTCGACTGGTGGCTAGCAAACGTGACGCCCATCTACAAGAAGGGCCGGAGGGTAGACCCAGGGAACTATAGGCCTGTTAGGTTGACCTCAGTGCCAGGGAAGCTCATGGAGCAGATTATCTTGAGTGTTATCACGCGGCACTTGCAGGGCAAGCAGGTGATCAGGCCCAGTCAGCATGGGTTTATGAAAGGCAGGTCCTGCTTGACGAACCTGATCTCCTTCTATGACAAAGTGACACGTTTAGTGGATGAGGGAAGGGCTGTGGATGTGGTCTACCTTGACTTCAGTAAGGCCTTTGATACTTTTTCCCACAACATTCTCCTCAAGAAACTGGCTGCTCATGGCTTGGACTGGCATACACTTCGTTGGGTTAAAAACTGGCTGGATAGCCGGGCCCAAAGAGTTGTGGTGAATGGAGTCAAATCTGGTTGGAGGCCGGTCACCAGTGGAGTCCCCCAGGGCTCAGTACTGGGGCCAGTCCTCTTTAATATCTTTATCGATGATCTGGATGAGGGGATTGAGTGCACCCTCAGTAAGTTTGCAGATGACACCAAGTTAGGTGCATGTGTCGATCTGTTCGAGAGTAGGAAGGCTCTGCAGGAGGATCTGGATAGGCTGGAGCGATGAGTATTAGTGACCTGTCTCAGTGATTTCACAAGTATCCTTTGGGTGCTTTTTATGATCCAGTTGTCTTGCCTGACTTAAAAACTTCTTTTTTCCTCTCAGGGAAAAGAGAAGCTTAATTGAACTGAAAATAAAGAAAGAAAGAAAGAAAGAAAAATCACTGTAGTCTTTCCTGTGCTTTGAATCATCAATTTATTCAGCTCAATAGTAGCTCCCCAGTGTCAGTATTTTCTTCTGTGAGATTGTGCCCGAAGGTAAATGTTCAATAATATTTTATATTTCTGTTTAGAATTCAGAATGTTCTGTATGACTGCATTCCATAGGTATTCCACAAAATATCCCACTCAGCAAGCTCTCTCTGAATATTGCTGATGTGTTTTTGTTTGTTTGTTTGTTTTGTTTTATTGCGTTTTGTTTGTTTGTTTCGAAATGCAGGCTACATATTCTCTGTCTTCCAAATTACAGTATTACCCAGGGCATTCTGCCTAGTAATTTTCTCCCTGGACTAACCTGAACTCTCCTCAAACAGCAGGGGAACAGCGCTCAAACAGGGAAACAAATCAACAAGGAATTTCCCTCAAACACTGAAACAAATCATCAAGGAACTTTACTCTTTTAGAATTTTTCTAGCTAAGTGTTGCACTCAGCTGTCAGCTTTGCCTATTGCCTATTATTTTCCTTTCAAAGCAGATTTTTTTATTTTATTTTATTTTTTCATTTTTTTCCTATCATGCATCTCCATGCAGCTTACCCTAGGAGATTGCATTTTCCAGATTCTTCGATATTGAAGAAGCCAAGGGAGTGAAACTAGTTTTAAAGAAACAAACTCTAGCATTATGACCGGAAACACAGATCTGTAAATCTAGTAATTCTTTGAATTTAGATTATGAGTGATTGAGGTACAAATACTAGCAACTCCAAGCTTTTTGAAGAAACAAATATTAGATATGTAGTAGGAGAATGAAGTGCGAATAAAATATGGCACAACATAGAGCAGAAAAGAGAAATTAAATACAGCTTGCTAAAGATTGCCTGGTACCACAGGGTTAAGGTGGTAACAGAAAAGAGGATATTTTTCATGTAAAGTGGCAATCAATACATCCATAACATGAGAAAGTTTTTTTTCCAAAAGTGGCTGATCTGCTAATGGAAAAATTAGTAAGAAAACAAAGGTCCCAAAAGAATATAATAAATCAGGGTTCCAGGGTCCTAAAGTACTTTTCAAGCACAGAATGTAATGACATTTCATTTCCGACTTTTCAGCCAGGAATGCCAAGCCAGCAGGATGATGTAGAGTTTTATTTGCCTTTCTGCTTCATTTCTGCACTGGGTATTTGGTAATGTGTATTAAAATAGACCACAGACACAGAAGAAAATAATGTGTTCTCATTCAGTATGAATGAGATGATGATTCAGTATGATTCAATATCCCTATTTTCTGTTCATAAATACTTTAAGTCTCCTCTTAGTCATATATTGTTTTCTACAAGTGAATGGCTATGGGTCTTGTTTTTCTTTTTATTTAAAAATTGAACACAGTTCTGATTTGGCACATGAAGTGAATTTACATGACATAACACAGTGAAATATCTAGATACCATGCCATTATTAATGTCATGATAGAAAAATATAAAGGAATAGTTTATATGAAAGTTGGCTAACGGTCTGTAAAATATGTAGTTTAAAGTTGCTGCCTGAATCCTGTGGCCCAAAACCGTTTTTCTAGCATTTGATTGTTTTGGATCCATTTCTGAGGCATCTAATTCTCTCTATATATTTTAAAAGCAGCTTATACACCTAATTTAAAATACGGATGTGGCTATGGGATGGGAACCAGAAAGTTAGGTTTTGCAATACTTAGTATTGCAGTAACCATATCCCTTCTTGGTTTAGAGATTTGTCTGATGTGTAAAGGAAATCTGCCTGAGAAGAATTTGAAACACTTTTTCTTAGAAATCGATCCATTTGGAACCACAGTTAAGGCAAAGTGGAATAGCACCCATCCCACTCTCCAGCCTTTGGCCTTCTGTACATGCCTCACTGCATTCTTTTATAAAAACTGAGGGGAACTTCAAGAAACTGAACATCATGAGGCCCAGCTCATATGTAAAATCTGTGAAGCATAAGAACTGCCTGCAGTTAGTCCTTACCTCCAAATAATATGTTTTAACTTGTGCCTTCTTCAGTATAATCATAGAATTGTAGAATAATTTAGGTTGAATAGACCCTTAAGATCATCAGGTCCAACCATTACTTAACTCTATCAAGCCTGCCACTAAACTATGTCTGTAAGCACCACATCCACACATCTCTTAAATACCTTCAGGGATGGCGACTGTACCACTTCCCTGGGTAACCTGTTCCAATGTGTAACCACTCCTTCCATGAAGAAATTCTTCCTTACATATAACCTAAACCTCTCTTGCTGCAACTTGAGGCTAGTTCCTTGCATCCTATTGCTTGTCACCTGAGAAAACAGACCAACAGTCTCTGTGCTACATCCTCCTTTCAGGTGGTTTTAGAGAGCGATGAGATCTCCCCTCAGCCTTCTTTACTCAAGACTAAACAACCCCAGTTCCTTCAACCACTCCTCATACATCTTCTTATGCAATCCCTTCATCAGATTTGTTGCTCTTCTCTGAATGCATTCCAGCAACTCAGTATCTTTCTTGTAGTGAGGGGCCCAAAACTGGACTCAGAAAATCATTGAATGGTCTGGGTTGGAAAGGACTTTAAGAATCATTTAATTCCAACCACCCTGCCATGACACCTCCCAGTAGACCAGGTTGCTCAAAGCCCCATCCAAACTGGCCTTGAACACTTCCAGGGGTGGGGCATCCACAACTTCTGTCCATGCTTCTTTTGATACAGTCCAGGACACAGTTGGCTTTTTAAGTCGCAGGTGCAGCCAGCTCATGCTGAGCTTCTCATCAATGAACCAATAGGTTTGATTGATCTAATTTATTTTATTCCCTTAATTTATTTTTAAAATGTGTTTCCTGTGAAATAACATTTCATATTGATCAACACAAAAAATGGTTAGTATTTCATAGTATTAGTATTTTGTTAGTATTAGTAAATCTTGTTTCCCTGAACATGAAGATGAGGGCTGGGAGAGCAAAGTCTCTCCCAGTGTAACCAAAGAGCAGGTTTGAGACCGTCTGATGAAATTTAACAAGTACAAGTCTATGGGGCCGGATGATGGGCATCCCAGGGTCCTAAGGGAACTGGCTGATGTAGTTGCCAAGTCTCTCTCCATTATATCTGAAAAGTCCTGGCAGTCAGGTGAAGCCCCTGGTGACTGGAAAAAAAGGAAACATCATTCCCATTTTTCAAAAGAGTAGAAAGGAGGAAATGGGGAACTATAGATCGGAGAGCCTCACCTCTGTGCCTGACAAGATCATGGAAATGATCCTCCTGGAAGCAATGTCAAGGCACATGCAGGCCAAGGAGGTGAACCAAGACAGCCAGCATGACTTCACTAAGGCCAAATTGTGTCTGACCAGTCTGGTGGCCTAAGAATCCTCTGGAGGTTATCCAGAGGTCATCCATCCTCCCATAAGAACCCCTGTTCCTATGTTTCAACCCCATAAACTTCAGGAAAGTGACTATTTTTCTATAAAAAGAGAGATGTTTCCATATATCTCCACTGTCATTTTCTCACCCATCATTGCTTCACCAAACTTGATTCCTTCCAGTAGCTACCTGGGAATCTATTTCCTGCTGGGTTAATTACTCTAAAAGCTGACAAACCTGTCAACTGCTCTCACGACAGCAGCTGTTCAGACATTCCATTATATATAACCCATGTAATTCTCCCCTGTTAACTTGCTAAACAGCATGCAGTTGGCTGAGAAAACAAATCATGGCAATTTGTACTTTATAGCTGGCATGCATCGCCTCCTTAGCAACTTAGATCACAGAGTAGTGTATGTTTCTTAAATATATTGCCTGCGCACTTCTACCTGCATCAATACAGATAATAATGGTGCAGTCTTCTGGTAACAGGACAGGTAATGATATATCTCCCACAAACTTGCTTATATTACTCATAAATTTATAAATACAGTAAAATATATTTTTTTCTGAGTCAATTTTGATACTTTGCATGTGTTTATGATTCTCACTGAAAGTAGACTATGTACATTGTTGGGACAATTCCTGCACAATTGTTGCAAACTAAAATTAGACTGAGTCCAGTTTAGGATTAAATAACTACAATAAAGAAGAGAAATAAGATTGCATTGACACAATCTGTTCAACAGAATCTGTTGAAAGAAATCCAAATATATGTAGGCATCAAAATAATCATTTAGGTCATCCAGACAATCCTACCTCTGCCATAAAATGAGGACATGAGATAATTAATTATGTTGATATAAGGGTATATTTGTGTCTCTTTTCAGGGGAGACACAGTTTTCACAATTTTCACAGAGACAAATTCAGTTTTTGAATTACACTTGGGAAAAAAAAAGTATTTTTTTCCCTTTAGGATTTTTCCTACTGAAATGTTAAATCACAGTGTACTGTCACTTTTATCCATGCTTCCATCACATACCTTTCTGTATAACATAGGTCCTGATATTTTATATTCATCACCAGGAACAATCCACATAAGAAACTGCTAAAATCCCAGTGGGGCTGACATCAACACTCATACTTCATCATTTTCATGCAATTTTCAAATAACCTCATACTTCCACAAAGTTTAAAAAAAAAAAAAAAAAAAAAAAAACATATGAATAATCCCTTCCAATTTAAATACTTACAACCTAGAAAAACATCTTAAGAAGAAGAAAAATAATAATACAATATCTTAGAGGATGTTAGTATTTGTGTGTCTTCCCAAGGACAACAGTATTCTAACTAGTGCCTCTATAACATTAAATAAATAGTGTCAGACTTTGCCCATAGAATGATGTGCCATTTATATTACAAAAAGTTTTAGAATATCTCTAATAAATGCAAACTGCAAAACACAAGAATTAATTCTTTTATTTCTGTATACCCATTGCAAAATTGCTACCAGGTAAAAAGTTACTTTGCTGATATTGTACTGATGGGGTGTTTTGTTACAGTAAGTCTCTCTATATTTCCTCAGGCTGTGAAAATGTTGTTTTAACTTCTTTCAAAATAATGTCACAACCTGTCCATTAAAATTAACTATTAATATGTGAACTGCAAGCTGTTTAGCTGCATAATCTCTTCAGCTAATAAAGGCCATTCCTCCCTCCCCAACCCCCCAAACGGTGAAGTGGACCATTACCATTATAAGGCTGAACTCCTTCTTAGAACTGTTTGCCCCATTTACAGCTGTCACTGAGGGTCATTCAGAAGGCAACCTGCCTGAGCTTTACCTTCACCCAGTAACCCTCCAAACAATCCATTATAACACTCATCAACCTGGGGAGGAATGAACCAGCAGGGAGAGCTATTAGGCAAGAACAAAAGTTGCAATGAAAGTAGAATTTGCAACAGCATTCTTGGTAGGATGACATTTTTTCACTTCACTAAATAAATAAATACTAATAATAATTAAGTGCAGAAAAAAAATAAGGAGTCTGAAAATCATCATAATGGAAACAGTGCTAAGTAGAGATAGGAAAAAAAAACCCTGTAAAAGGACCTCAGGCACAAACAGAAAAGAGGTAATTATTTTATTACTCCCTTTCCTCCCTTTTAGTTACTGATATTATAATTATATGTTATTGCACTGGCCAAGTAGTCATGAAAGCCAAGATGTCTGTGCTTCGGCAAATATAGCCAGAAGAAATTTGTCCTAGCAAGCAAGTCTATCAGCTTTGACTAATGGCAACCAGAAGGTCTTATTTCCTAAGGGAAGGATTAATTTCCCTTTAATGACATTTGTAAAGATGATAACAAAATTCATTACCCAGGTCGCTGCCTGGGAAAAGACTTAAGGAGGTCAGTGTTCAGCCTCATCATTAAAATTTATATATAAACATTACTTTTTTCAGATCTGTAAAATCAGAATTATTATGTTGTTGAGTGGATGAAAGTAGGTCTATCAAAATTCACTCACAACACATGTGAATGCCACCTCTTGCACTCATCAGAAGGACTCCAAATCCCTTGCCTTCTCTCAAAAAGAAGTTTGTCAAATCCAACCAGAACTAAAATAGAAATCCAATTGCCAGAATGAAAATGTTAAATATGTGCCTACTTATGCTGTTTGTCTTTCCTGCCCTGGACACACCCATTGTAGCAGGAGCTCTGGGAAGTTTTTACCTTTATTACTTTTGCAATGGAAAACTTCCTATTGGCAACTTCAAGCAATTTATTTGACCTGAACTGCTGTATATACCATCATTCATACCAAAGGCTCATAAACTACTTAAGAATAAGCAGCTGTTTGACAACATAAAGTGAAGTTACTTGGCAGTTTAGGACAGGAAGTACAGAGAGTTACCATATGCAGCTTTAAAAAATTGGGGCAATATCCAAACTGGAATATGGCCAAGAAACTAGATCTAACAACTCTATTCCCACAGGCTCCGAGACATTTATTTCTTAATCCCCCAAATCTACTTTAATTGTGTGTCAGGAAATGTCTGTGTATTAAAAAAAAAATAAAAAAAAATAAAAAAGTTTACAGTAGTTCTTTTACAATTCTTTGTCTGCACACACTGCTCAAATCAAGTTTCCTCTCTGCTGGTACACTTTGCAATTACTGACCCCTTCTAATCTGTTCCTGTTTCCTATCATTTTCTCAGTTACTTTGTTTTTATTGACTCAACTTTTTTAGCTTCCTGCTAGTTCTTCCTGCCTGCTGCTGCCCATTCTGCCCTTTAATTAGTACTTTCTGAAACTGATTAAAGTATCAGAGAAACTCTGATTCTGAGTGCCAGATAGCTGATAAAAAAGTGGAATAGATAGAAGGGATTGAACAGCTGTCTTGTCCTACCACTTAATCCATTATTTCTCCTTCATTTATCCTTACAAGTTTTGAGATTTCACATAGTTCCATAACTTTAAATCAGTGGTTCTGGTTTGTGGTTACTTGGCAGACAACATGTTTTTAGATATTCTTGGATCATAGATTTTAAATAGCAAAGGAATCCTTTGTATGGGATGTTTTATTTGTCACCACTCTCAACAAAAATACAAATATTTATTCAATTTTCAGGGAGTCACTGGAGCTGATATACAGATATGTTAAATATTTGCTCATATCAGTTTATTATTTTTTTTCTAGGTTTTGGAAGGTTATTTGAAGTTGCAATGTATATAATTTCATTTACAGATATTACTGTGGTCCTGTGTATGAAGAGGCTGAAGGTTATTTTGTTGGGTACCTTAGTCATCATGAAGTGTTAAATTTCACTGATTAAAACAGTTATAGAATCTGTACAAAAGTAAAATTAAAACGTGAAGTAGTTTAGTTTCACAAAGTGAAGTTTAAGATACAGAGCAGCACTAAGGGACTGTGAATGTTGATTGCTTTGAGATGTGTTCATTATTAGCATCCCATTTACATTGAAGCTTTTAGAAGGTTTCAACAAATTAAAGGAGCATATCCAAGAAAGGTGTAGTCTCCACTGAAATGACCAGGTATCAATACTTTGAGAGGTTTGTATCTATTACATTGACACAAACTATCCTTCTACAGCATCCATGTGAACAAGCACTTCTGAGCCACTCAAGTATACACTTGGGTGGATTTCACTTCTGGCAACGGTGCATACTTCAAAGGCTGTATAGCGTAATGTCAATTCAATATTACATGGCTGCTTCTGAAGAGGAAGTAACTCCTTAGCAGAGGGTGTAGTCTTTACAGATGTTTAGCCTGGAGGCTCTGAGAGTCCTTGGAAAATAAACAAGCTATGGCTGGATGAGTCCTAATTCTACCTTGTAAATCTATTGTTTGGAATAAGAAATAATAATAATTAATTAAAATAGAAGAACTTCAGAATGGCTTATAAGTTAGTTACAAAACAAAACTCTTGAAGTACATGATGAACTAGAATAAATGGCACCAAAAGACAGATTTTCCTTAAGAAATAAAATTAAAAAATAAAAAAGCAGATAAGACCATACAAATTTTACAAAATACGCTAGGCAAACCCACAATTTCCATTTTAGTCCAAAATCTCTCTTTTCATCATTGAAATTTCAAATGGAAAAGTGCAGTGAGTCACTTACTCATATGCTCTAATGTGACTCCTTCATGTGACTGAAGCCTCTTGATGATATGAGATGAGATTAAGTTTGACTAGACTCACCTGTTTGTCATCTATTCACTTTCCTTGCTCTAAGGAACAACTGGTCACTTGCTTACAGCAGGAAAAAAGGGGAAAGAAAATAAAAAATTGGGGAGAAAAAAAAAAAAGAATATTTTTAACAACTTAATCCATTTTACCTAATAGCCTGGTTGCTTGGTTTGAACATTTAGATTCCATGCAACAGGAATGCTGATTCCTGCAGCAAAACGTCTGCAGAAAAGTTCAGGCCTTGCACAAATGCATGCAAACTCCAAGTAACAACTTTCCACGTCAAACAATTCCACCTGCTATTTCTTTCATAGTTAGAAGAGACTGAGGAATTGATTTTACGCTAAGAAGTTTCAAAGACAAATCTGTCACAGAGATGCCCGTCTTCTGTATACCAACTTACCTTTTCTATCTTTGATAGCGTTTGTTAGCTTTTGATTGTTCCTAATGCAATGGCTTTATCTTTATAAGAATACATTAATGAATGAGGGTGTGTTGAATAAAGTTAGATCTCATCACTTGAAATGACTCATCTTACTTGGCAAGAAATCAAACAATTTTTTAAATCTTACTTTTAAAACACTTAAACAGCTAGGATTTTCATAAATGCTGTTATTCTTTTATTCTCTTAGAAAATTTAGAAATGTACAGAGAAATAATTTATAACATAAGAACTGCAGTTTGATGACTATTATTATATCTCCTTCACCAAGGGGAAAGAACAAGAATTACAAGCACACAATCTTTGTCTTACAAAATCATATGTGTCATAAATTCAGCAGTTTTCAACCATGCATTCATCTAGGTTGGGATTCATTTCATCAGTATCAACCATCTAAAAATTAGAGGTCTGTGCTATGCTAGTCATTTTGATTCCCCCAATTGTCAACAGAAATAGGCATCTCCCAAAATAAATTCATATCTTCTTGAGATAAATGCCTAGATGAGATTAAAGAGGCTTCAGTCTCCCTCCAGGTACAGACGAGATGTCTCCCTCTGGGTCTTCCTACAGACAAGGTCTCCCTCCAGGTCCAGACAAGACCTTGATCAGGCTGCAAGCTTGTACTTTTAATAATACAAATAGATAGCTGGGGTCCCATTCAAAGATCCATTTATTCAAGTAATATTTGTTTATAGAGAATCTGAGCTAGAGCTCTTGAGGAACTAATGATTTTCAACAGCTGCACCCAGTGTTACATTAGAAAATCAGATGACAAGTGTGTGAGCACAAAAAAAAAAAAAAAAAAAAAAAGGAACTAATTTAACCAGAGGCACCCACTTTTGAAATTGTTCACATGGTTCTTTGACTTTGCAGATGTCATGAAACTGATCTCTATTCCATTAAATACTGACGTAGGCCTAACATAAAAATCCATATTAATAAACAGCAAACAACTATCTGTTGTCACAAATACTGTGATCACAGAGCTGTTGTCCCTTCCACTTTTGTGGAGAAATTTAACATTTTTATTTTGTCTCATCAAGTTGGCAATAAAATATAATATCAGATGAATTATTTTATTTTATTTTTTTTTCTGGAAGAAATACCAGTGCATGGCAATTTCGATAATTTTCCAAAACATTTATTTAGGTTAAATAGTAGTATTTCTGAAATAATTTCATGATCTTGAAGATTCCTATTTTATTAAAAATTATTGTGATTTAACCCCAGCAGGTAGCTAAGTACCACACAGCTGCTCACTCATTACCATACAGTGGAATGGGGGAGATAATCAGGAAAAAAAAAAAAAAAAAGTAAAACTCATGGGCTGTGTTGGAGACAGTTTATTAGGACAGAAAATAAAGGGTAATAATAAACAATAATAATATACAAAACAAATGATGCACGCTGCAGTTGCACACCACCTACAGACCAATGGCCCATCAGCCTCTGAGCAGTTGCTATACTTCTCTGGCCAACTCACCCCAGTTTTTATTGCTCAGAATGACATCATATGGCATGGAACACCCCTTTGGCCAGTTTGGGTCATCTGTCCTGGTTCTGTCCCCTCCCAGTGCATTCTCAGCTTCTTCGCTGGTAGGGCAGCATGAGTAGCTGAGAAGTCCTTGACTCTGTATAAGTACTGCTCAGCAACAACCAAAACATTGTTGTGTTATCAGCATTATTTTTTCTCCTAAATCCAAAACATGGCAACATAACAGCCACTCTAAAGAAAATTAACTCTATCTCAGCCAAAGCCAGGACAACAGCAAATGTTGTCATTATTTTAATATAATAATAATGACATCTGTCTATTTTCTTATTGTTAACAGTTCTCATTGTTAACTCCTGATTTTAAACATTATTTAAACTTATTTAAGTTTTGAATATTATTTGTCTATGAAACTGAAGCATTTAAACTCTTCCTGCAGAGCAGTTCCTCCCTTCACATACAAACATTGTCCCTGGTCTTAACTAGTGACTGTTTTTCTCATTTCTTCTTTTTATTTATTTTTTTTTCAGCAGCAAAATGGGTAGATAAAGATATATATTTTTTAAATATTATTTTTTTCTGTCATAAAACATTATATTTATAATGTATATGTAATCTAATTTATAGCTAAACCATGTTTAATTTTTATAAGAGAAATGCCAGGCTCCTTTAGGAGTTCAGGTCTTTGAATTTTATATGTATGGTGCAGTAGTGCACAGATAGTATGCTGTGGTGCTAAGAAAGCTTAGATGTCTTAACTCTCCATGTAGTCTCAGTATTTGGAGTCTCAGTGTTTTGAGTACTTTTTATGAGAAACAGTGGACAGTATTTAATTTACGTGTAAAAACACATTGAAAATTGCAAACAATGTTATTAAATATACTAAGCAAAAAGTAGAAAATCATAATTTGATTCAAATCATTAAAATAGTCCTATTTTCTGATATGACCTCATCTCCACATGAGTAGAAGTGTAGAAGACAACTTTATACTCTACTTTTTATGAGTGTAGGTCATACACTAATTTGCACAAATGTGTGAAGATTCTTTTTGTTTTCATCTTTCACATCCTTCATTTTATATGTAATTGAATTAAATTTATTTTTAAGAGGCAGAGGTGGAAAAAGCTTCAAGCTTTACTATTATGAAAGGATATTCATTTGTCCATATGCTTATTCCACAGCTGTCCAACAACTAGCTATTATACATTTAATTCAATGGTGTACATTTAGGTGTGTGTATGTGCACGTATGTTTCTACCACCATTTAAATTATCATCAGTCTCTCACTGTTTTAATTGCCTTGTACACAAAAAGTTATTGGAAATAATAATCAATCAGCTTAGCTAACCAAAACGTTTGCATCAGCTCCATCCTTTATTTTCTTCTGGAGGAAATGAATATGATGCTTCCAAGGTGAAAATTATTGGTATGTTTTTTCTTTATTTTCTGTGTGTTGAGAGGATGGAAGACACAATCAGTCAATAGTCCCAGGAGTGTTGCAGATGTTCAGTTAAAGGCATTATTAAGAAAGCTAGCAGAGTATTCTCGGGCAAACAGCTCAAGTTATTGTGACCCTCAGTTTGTCCCTCAGAAAGCTAATTCACTAAACAATGAGGTGAATAAGACCTGTTATGAAATGATGGTTTCATTTATCTGCAAAAGAATGTTACTACAATCACTATGCTGTCCAGCTGCAAGGAGAAATGAAGCAAATACTTTTCCTGAAAGGCTATATCCTACATGGAACTAAATAGCTGCAGTCTCTGAAGATTTCTTACCACCATATAAGCAAAGAAAATATGTATATCACAGGATCAATCATTCCACAGCTGAAGGAGCAAACGATAGTTTATCTTATACCAGGCAAACCTGTGGCAGCTGGTTTGGTACTAGTGGTTATGTGGGTAGCATAATCCTTACAGTGACAAACAAGAGAATGGGGAAGATACAGGAGAAGAGAACTTGGTTTTGTGTTCTTCTAGTACCAGCATTATGGTGTTGGCAATATCTACATAACATGTAGGTTTGTAATTTAAGGTGATTACCTTTGGCTCCCCTTACAGTCAGTGGAGAATGGTCTAGCATTTCTTTGATGTAGTCATCAAAGGACATACACATTTCATCATTGTTATTGTGGTATGAAGGCATAAATTTCTGTTTACTGTCTGTGAAAAGATTGGAAGATCACTAGCTCAGATGTAGGCATCTAGGGCTTGATTTAATAAATTAAACACAGGCATCTACGGCAGTCTAAGAAGTTGCAGTTAGAGACATTTGTGTAAGGATGGCAGATATAACATAGTCACCATAGGAAACCCAGGCCTTCTGAAGTGGTGGTTTGAAGATAGGCTGAGTCCTAAAATCCTAAGTGGTTTTGAATACCTATGACCAAACAAATGAATTGAGCCCCTGAAGTCATGTGATATTAATACCATAATACCACTGTGTTTTTTTTTTAATATTGAATTAAATTTGGAATACATGCCAACAGGAGATAAAAACTTTGAAAGTTGTGTTTCACCACTGCCAGGGCCAAATCTGTTGCTATGAAATAGCCATTAATTTGCACCCATACTAATCATCTTTAGTAATTCATAATGCCCATTAACAAAACACTCTATAAGTGATTGTTCATACATGCTAGAAATATGTTTCCTCATTGTGTGGTTACATTATTTAGTTCTTACGACATCTTTCTTTTTTTTTTTTTTTTTTCCTATTGCTACCCCATGAACATGCAGCTTAAAAGTAATAAAACAAATTAATTTTGCATTTTGAGAGCTGGAATTTCAGCTGGCTTGTATAAACAGAATTTTTCGGGAGTTAATGGAGTTTACAAAGTTTACACCAATTGAGACCTGACACAGAATGAGGTTATGCAATGCATTTGACCAGTACAGCTTGATATTTTTTTGGTATGAGTACTTAATTTGGTCAAGTGAGCACAGCAAAAGTCAAACTTTCCAGTACTAATGAGGTTTTTATTTTCTTTGGACTGTGGTTACAGAATGACTTATGAGGTTCAGTGTTCTACACCTTTCTGTCTTTCCTTTTCTGCTGGGCTCCTGATGAGTGCTACAATCCCACAGTCAAGCTTTCCCACAAGAACTGGTTAACTCATGGCTTCTGGCTGGATGCTCAGGCTTTACTCTAAGTTCTCCAGCTCTCTGGTTGGCCTCCTTCGTCACTGGGTTGTCTTAGCCATCTGCCCTCAGGGTTTTTTCTCTCTGTTTCACCTCTACTTGCTGCTTTACAATGTTCTTTTCTCTGCTGAGTGGGCAGGAGACCTATTTCTAAAACTTCCCCCTAGTTCTCTTTCCCAAACTGATGACTAAGTATAATTATTTATTTCAGCTCCTGCTCAGCATGTCCCTTGACAGGGTGCAGCTGAAGGGTGGAATGAATACATTGAGAAAAGTATGCATTATTCTTAGCTGGCCCAGCACTAAAATGTGGCAGCAAAAATATTTACTGTCATTCTTCCTGAGCTTTGAAAAAATTGAGGAAAGAGAAGGATAACTAGCAGAAATGTGAGGGAAGTGGGAGTGAAATAAAAATAGAGATCTCTGAAAAAAAGACTCATACATGAAAACCCATTATAGTGTATATTAGGATGCTAAAGATAAAACCATATAAGAAAAGCTGATATATATTTAAAAAAAAAAAAAAAAAAAAGAGAAGAAAAAAAAATCTCTCAATAAATGTGTTTCCTTTGAGATTTTACTTAGGATATACGGTGAGTTATGTTACAGCTTCCAGTTCACTTAAGGTCATCTTTACAAGTGGCAAAATTGTTCAAGTATCAGATTCTGAATTTGAGATCAGTGACAATAAAAAATGTGAGTGTATAAAAGATCTAAAAATCAACACAATGAGATAGGTTATGAACTGGGCTATAACACCAAAGCCTTTGAAACATCCTATTAGCAATCTGGAAAGCAAACAGAATGCAGCCGCACCCTTGAACAGTGTGGTTTAACCCAGCAGGCAGCTAAACACCACACAGACATTCACTCATTGCTTCCTGCCTCCCCAAAGGATGAGGGAGAGAAGTGGGATGAAAAAAAGTAAAAGCTTGTGGGTTGAGATAAAGGCAATTTAATAGGAAAGAAAAAGAAAGATATAATAAAAAAATGATAATAATAGTAATAATAATAATATGTACAAAGCAAGTGATGTACAATGCAATCGCTCACTACATGCTGACCAATGCCCAGCCTGTCCCTGAGCAGTGTTCCCCCCCAAGCTCCAACCAGCCACCCCATATAACTGTTCATCATAACATTATATGGTATGAGGTATTGGCCCTTTGGCCAATTTGGGTCAACTCTCCTGGTTCTGTTCCCTCCTAGCTTCTTGTGTACCCCCAGCCTGCTCACTGGCAGGGAGGTGTGAGAAACTGAAAAGTCCTTGGCTCTGTGTAAGCACTAGCTCTGTAACAATTAAAACATTGGCATGGTATCTACATTATTCTCATCCTAAATCCAAAACACAGCACCATACCAGCTACTAGGAGGAAAATTAACTCTATGCTAGCTGAAACCAGGACAGAAAGCAAACTGGATTGGGTTGGATTTATTTTTGTCATGTATCTAAAACAGACAGAAACACAGAAGCTAATTTAGATCTCAAAGACTGTTGGGATGATGGATCACTTCAGTGAAGTCAGTAAAGAAAGCCCCTGTATAAAACTGTGGTAAAAATATAACACAGATTAATCTAGAATCTTTATTAAAGGTGAATGATTCTTCAGTGCTGGAGTCTGGTGCTATCTTTGACAGCTGTCCATGCTGTATGCATCAGCTATTGAATTAGAAATCTTCACTCATTTGTGAGGGGATAATATTGTTTGATAATAATTCCAGATATAAGTTCTTGGTACATCTTCAGTTTTTCTATAGCAGAATTTTTATCAGAAAGAATTTTTTTTTTAAAGAAAAAAAAAGAGAAAAGCAAAAAGAGTGTTACTAAAAGGGGCAAAGAGCATGAGGAATGAAGGAAATAGAAGGAGGAATGAACATGCAAAGGTAAGGGCTCACACCAGAGCTTGTGGTCTTTCAAGATTTGTAAAATCGACAATAATGAGAAATAGAAAGAGATATTCATAAGTAAAAACTTACACTTAAAGCTTTCATATTGAATGTGTTCAGTATTTGAAATTACCCATAAGGATAATTTTGATGCCTTTCTCAGTGGAACAGAGTACTCATAAGATAAAATATCACCACATTGATTTACTATATATAATTCATTTAAAATATTTTTATGCCAACAAAAAATATCATGTTCTACATAATTTTTATGACTTTGGAGTTCATGCTGGATCTAATAAGTAATGTTTATTTTAATGTTAACTAAGCCTGGTGAAAATTTCTGATAAATAGCAAAACACATACAAACATACATATATATAAATAACATGTATTTTATATAACAATATATATATATAGTTGTCCACAAGGACAAATCAAATTAATCACCATTAATCTCTCTAATTTTGATGCTTTGAGCTTGTGTCAAAAATAAAATATTTTTAAAGTAAAAAACATACACGTGATTTACTTTATATTATAAAACCTAGTTTGATTACTATAATATACAACTTTGATGGATAAAGCTTCAGGTAAATTCCATGTTTAATTCTTATTTTATGCGCTAGGGGGTTCCCTTGCCCTCCTATTATGTAGAAGTTCCTAAATAGTTTAACATATATATTTAGGCTAATGGGCAAAGCTTCAAGGGTGTTTTTGATTTGCTGCTATTTTAGGTAGAGGAATTTATTTGGAACATTAGGCTTCAGAACATTAAACTTTCACTATATGAAGGCTTTAAACTATCAAACTTTCTCTACTAGGAGGATATGTAATATTATCCTGGTTTCTTTTTGTCTATTCATTTGCAGATATAAATGTTTCAAAATTCTCAAGCTGCATATAAACAATATTCATGAAAATAAATTCTATTTGTTTATATGCTTATTTGTGGATACCTTTTTTTGCACAGTCTCAAACCAAAGTAAATGATAATAATAATAATATAGATTTACACTATTTATTTTTTTATTAAAGTAAAAGATATTTGGATAACTTAATATGACAGAGAAAATAAGATGTTTTCCTGTATTATTTTGATATTTCTTTGGATTTAAATATAGTGAATACAAACTTTAAAACAGTGTGTCATTTTGTTTTCTTTTTCAAATGTCAAAAATCCAATCCATCAAACTACATATTCCACAGTATTATTTTTATTCACATTTATTATACAATACACCAGAGATTTGTTTTTCTGTTTGGGTAATAAGTGTAATCAGGGTTCTGGGGGTACCTCCTAAGACTGAGATTAACTTCACTTTAAAGATCAACCTCAGAAGGTTCTCTCTTACATTTAGAACAACTCTAGCAGTAAAGGGGATGTTTTAGGAAGTACTGGGGGAAATGGTAGAACTCAAAACATATCACATTTAGCCAATGTATTACATTCTTCTAATAATAACAATATCATGTTGCATTTAAAATTCATGTTGAATAAAGACTCCTGAAGTATTCATTCATTATCATAGGAAAACAGGTTGTAATGAGTGCTAATTTAAGTGAAAAAAGAAATGAAATTAAACCCACAGTTATGTCTAATCGTTTTTCTCTGCATCTTTTTCAATGCATACAAATCTAAGATAATATAAATAAAACTACAAGAAATACTGAAGGGATAAATTAGTTATCTTTGTTAATCATCTAGTAATCTATGTCTTTATCATCTCCATAGAGATCTAGCTAATACAGAATATCAGACAGATATTCATTTTAGAAAATATAGGTGTCTTTGTAAGGGAGAGCAGAATATTTCTCCAGATGGCACTGGCTTCTTTATTTAGATTTTCATTTTCACCACTCTGGGAGTTAGACATCCCAAAATACATACATACAGTCATGTATCTACAGTCAGAGCCCAAACTCTTTTCAGTGTGTTTAAGAAGAAAATATTGTCTTTACCTGTCTAATTTAAGATAGGAAGTAATATTATGGGCTTAACTGCTCACACATAATACACTCAGTGTCACTTAAAAACCTGTAGATATCCAAGACTTCTGTACAGATCTTGCAGATACAATATAGGACACACAAAGAGACCAATGCCCTTCTAGAGTGGTGGTTGGACCCCATATGCTAAATCATCTCAAAGAGCACCAGTTGTCTAACTGTAAGTAAGCGAGTAAAGTCATAAGTTTCATGAAAGTGCTAAAATAAAATTTATTTTCTTTCATGAAACTAGGAGCCAAGTAATCTAAACTTACCTTTTGTAATTTGATGCAGCATGTTTTTCAGTGGGAGCATCTTTCATACATTCCCTGTTGTAATACATACAAACTGATATTCAGAGAACACCCAAAAGGTCCTTTGCATATAAAAGATGACACACTGTAAGAAGTTTGCTGCTGTCAAAGTCTTCATCCTAACAAAGGCTGTAGCACTGCAATATCCAGACCTGGGAAGTGGTAAGCACAGCTGAGTTTGGCATAGCCAAAATAATTCTGGTGACATCATAACTATGAAACATAACTTCTTTTTGTTGTTTGTATAAGTATATGGCAAAGGAAATCACAAATCATTCAACTAAAATCAAATTGCCTTAAACAAACACGGCACCTAGAGACTGCTGAGCACAGCCATTGTCTATATCTGCATTTATAGATTAAATTACTGGCAATGAAACCCAACATAGCTGTCCATCATTGCTGATTAACTTGTCCTTGCATTTACAGGCAATTGCCCCAGCTAAACTGACATAGTAATTTGCTAAGCTAATGTCATATGATTGTATTTTCAGTTCTCCCTTACCATTTAAAAACTGCCTTTGCTAGTTCGGTTTCTGTCTAACTTCGTTATCTTAGCTCCTATCTTATTACTTTAAATGTACGTTCACATGATTGCAATCACTACATTTATTGTAATTTAACAAGTTACTATTTGTCAATTGATTAGTTTAATCATGATATGTAACCTTGAAACTGTTTAATGTGCTTATATCTTCTTAAAAAAAAAAAAAAAGTATCTCATTTCACTTGCGGAGAGTCATGATAGTTTAGAGAAAGGAAGGTACACATATGTTAATTGCCTTGGCTTATTTCACAGCAGATAATTTGATAAAAAGAAGTAACTTGATCACCTGAAGCAGTCTGAACATATTCTGAAATCCTGTAATCATAGACACAGATCTTTCTGGGAATGTGATTTGTGGAATAAATGTCCCAAGCTGTATGTTTGGTCTCTCTCCTGAAGGTTACTACCACCAAAGCATAAACATGTGTCTCCTGTGTCCACGACTCTTTACCTCAGTACAAAGTTAAAGGACTATATTTAAACAGATATCTACTCCTCAAGTTTTCTAGTGGGTTTTATTTGTTGCTATTTTTAGAAAAAACGAGTGAGAAAACTAGCTTCAGAAAGCTTGCATAGCACTGCTGATGACTGAGTCACAGGAGTAACATTTTCTAAAAAATAAAAAAATAAAAAAAAATACATATGCATGGAATTTGTAATTTGTTAAAGCAAGAATAAAGAAAAATCAAGGTATGAAGTGATCATGACATCTCCTGGAATGTGCATCTCCCTGCATGTGTAGTGTTACACTGCTCACAGAGAAGCTTGTGAGGGACTTTAGTTTTTCTCCAAAAATACTCATCTGAGCCTGAGAAATCACATTTGATGAGAAATCACATTTGATGTGATAGAAAACATAATGGCCTAGTAAAAAGAAAGAAAATTTTATTTTTGCTTTTGTTAAAAGGACATGATGGTGTCAAATTTCAGAAATAACCTACCAAGTCATAATTTAGGTCATAAACCCACTGATGACTGGGTGGACCTTCATTCATAGGCATGCTGTGAAGATATATTATTACTTATATATAGATATATTATCTTGCTGTATATAGATATATCTTGCTGTATATAGATATATTATTCTTGCTGTGAAGATATATTATTACTTTGTGTGTGTGTGTATGTGTGTGCATGCATATTAGCACTATTGAATCCACTGATATTCACTTATCCTGAATCCACCTATCCATGGACATAAGGCAGGGATTTCGCTGTATCAATAGATTTCTTTCACCATTACACCATTACCCTTTCCCTGTCTAACTAATATCCCTCTAACATTTACCAAGCACGACACCATTAAAAGCATAACACTTCAGTATGGTTTCAATAAGGTTGCATATTTATGCAACAGGAATTATTTCATTAACAATTTCTTTGAAAATCCTTTTTAAAGGAAACAGAAAAAAATAAGCATGTTTTTGGCACACGGAGTTAAATTCCTCTGAAGAAAATGAAAGAATTGAGAGAAAATAAAAAAAAAATCATATTATTGCTTTCCATTACCCTCCATATCATAAAACATATTTAACAGCAGTGAATATTTTTTCAATGTTTTCAATAATAGGTTGTGTGTAAGTAAAGAAATTTTTGAACTACACAATATTTTGTTATGCCAAAATTAATAAAGATGTACTTAAAGAACATGTCCTGTTTTTCTAAATGTAAGGCTGTATATTTTCAACACTACTGACATGCAGACTGAAGTGCCCTGAATTATTCCATTTGGAAGTCACCACATTTCTGAGTACAAACAGTTTAACAGTAACAGTGTCTGAAAATTATTAGTGCCCTTCACATATTTTAAAAGTGCTTCAGTTTAGAAGCAATAAAATTAGCCAACTTGCTTCCTACAACACAT
Source organism: Cygnus atratus (assembly GCF_013377495.2). Taxonomy (NCBI): domain Eukaryota; kingdom Metazoa; phylum Chordata; class Aves; order Anseriformes; family Anatidae; genus Cygnus; species Cygnus atratus. The sequence continues at coordinate 162,039,751 of NC_066362.1, forward strand.
TTTTAAGAGTCAGTGTTTAAAAGCAGTTCAAACCCAGTCTGTGATGTCTGTAATAAGATCATGTATATTGTGTTTTAACCTGGCAGGCAGCTAAGCACCACACAGCCATTCGCTCACTCCACCACCACCCACAGTGTGACGAGGGAGAGAATCAGGAAAAAAAAAATAAAAAGAAAAAGATAAAACTCATGTTTGAGATAAAGACAGTTTAATACGTCAGAAAACAAAGGGAAAATAATTACTATTTGTCCTGGTTTCAGGTAGGACAGAGTTAATTTCCCTCCTAGTAGCTGGCAGGGTGCTATGTTTTGGATTAGGATGAGAAGAGCGCTGATAACATGCTGATGTTTTAATTGTTGTAGAGCAATGCTTACACCAAGCCAAGGACTTTTCAGCTTCTCGCTCTGTCCTGCTAGCGAGCAGGCTGGGGGTGCAGCAGGAGCTGGGAGGGGACAGACCCAGGACAGCTGACCCAAACTGGCCAAAGGGGTATTCCATACCATCTGACGTCATGCTGAACAATATATAGGGGTGGCTAGCCGGGGTGGGGGGGCCGGCTGCTCGGGGATAGGCTGGGCATCGGTCAACGGGTGGTGAGCAATTGCATTGTGCATCACTTTGTACACATTATTACTATTATTATTATTATTATTATTATTATTGTTATTATTTTCCCTGTCTTAATAAACTGTCCTTATCTCAACTCACAGGCTTCACTTTCCCGTTTCTCTCCCCCATCCCGGAGAGGGAGGGGGGAGGGTGAGCGAACGGCTGTGTGGTGTTTGGCTGCCAGCCGGGCTAAACCACAACACTATTATTATGATAAGTGAATATACAAAACAAGTGACGCACAATGCAGTGGTGTGTAAGACCATCAGCTGACCGATACCCACACTGTCTGTGAGCAGCAGCACCCCTCCCGGCCAACCCCCCCAGGTCGTTTTATTGCTGAGCATGCTACCAGGGGGTATGGGATATTCCTTTGGCCAGTTTGGGTCACCTGTCCTGGCTCTGTCCCCTCACTCCTTGCTGGCAGGTCCATAGGAGGAGCTGAAAATTCCTTGACTCATTGTAAGCACTGCTCTGCAACCAGTAAAACATCAGTTTCATCATTGTCATCATTATTCTCATCCTAAATCCAAAACACAGCACCATACCAGCTACTAGGAAGAAAATTAACCCTGCCACAGTTGAAATGAATAATTGTCAGCTCTGTTTGAAGCACAGATGAAGGTACCTTTCTCAGTCTGCAAAAAAAAAAAAGAAAAAAAAAAAGGAAAGAACAACAAAAAAAGTCAATATATAACCACTTTCCATTTTTGTATTTATGCTGCTTCAATTTACTTATAAGGCAACATGCTTTGCTCTAAAATTGCATTCTTCTGACTATTAATTCTTGTCTGTGGTCAAATTTACAATTACAGGAGTAATCAGATAGTGTTTCATAGAAACAAAGCATAAGAAGCTTGAGGAAGGATTGTTTGAAACAGGCCAGATGCCAATTAGTTCTATATAGAACTTCAGAACTTAGAAATTTTGCTGGTTTATAATTTTCCCCAAATTTCTAAAGCAGACAGTAGTAAAAGCACATTTCTTAAGTTCTTCAATTTTCAGATAATTAAAAGGATTACAGGTGTTGCTATATTTGGTGGGGAGCTGGGGGTTGATCTCTTCTCGCAGATAACTAGTGATAGGACTAGAGGGAATGGCCTCAAGTTGCACCAGGGGAGGTTTAGGTTGGAAATTAGGAGACATTTCTTCTCAGAATGAGCAGTCAGGCATTGGAATGGGTTGCCCAGGGAGGTGGTGGAGTCACCATCCCTGGGGATATTTAAGGAAAGGCTGCACCTGGGACTTAGGGACATGGTTTAGTGGGTGACTTTGGTAGTAGGATGATGGTTAGACCAGATGATCTTGGAGGTCTTTTCCAACCTTAATGATTCTATGATTCTTATGATGTTCAAATTCTCAGTTACAAGCACAAAGGTAAAAGTATAGGAAACAGCACCAGTAACCCTTTTAAGTATCTGAAAATTAAAGAAGTTAATAAACATATGTATCTAAGGGTGAACATAAAGGAATAGAATGGGAATTGAAAGATTCTTAAAAAAAAAAAAAAAAAAGACTAAATTCCAAAGTAAGTTACAAACTAGTGACTTACTGAGGAAAAAAATGGATTGTAGAATATTTAGACAACTTAGTTCTTTCTCTGTAGGTAAGAATTGGAGAAATTCATCCTCTGGAACTAAGAATCTGCTAACACAACCTGCAGAATAGTAGTAGTATTCTGTGGAAACTAACGATATTTTAAAAAATTCAAAGAATATGCTGTTATTTTCTTATAAGTGAAAATAATAATCAAAGATAAATAAAGTCATCCCAAATCCAGAATGTACAAAAACAGAGGAGAAAGTTAATGAACAGTCACTTCATTAACACATTAGTAATAATAAGGTGACCAGAAATGGATGTCATGGACACCAATCAACAGCTGTGTATAATGTGTATTCTGTACTCTGTATTTGTTAACTTTGCATTCTGTATATGGTAACAGGCCTACTGTACATGGGTGAATCAGTAGACCTGGTATAGCTCCCAAAACCTTGTTTAGGATTCTCTGTCAGATGAATGATGACGGATTTAATACTAGTTGAAAAAATACTTGAATAGTAGTTACTAACAGACAAATTTAGTTACTAACAGACAATTTTTTTAAGTAAGCTCCTAGGACAACCCTTCATAGTATTGTGTTAAGCAAAACTGTTATTAGCACTTTGGTCAACAAAACAAAGAGTTCACATAGCAATAATTACGAGCTGTTTCATAGTGAAGATGATAACTAAAGATATTTGATTATAGGATATTCACAGTCTTTCCATAGAATCACAGAATCATAGAATTTCCCAAGTTGGAAGGGACCCACAAGGATCATCTAGTCCAACTTCTGACTCCACAGAGGACCACCCAAAAAATCAGACCCTATATCTGGGATCATTGTCCAACTGCTTCATGAGGTCCAGCAGGCTTGGTGCTACATGTGGGCCAGGGCAATCCCAAACACAAATACAGGCTGGGCACAGAATAGATTGAAAGCAACCCTGGTGAGAAGGATCTGGGACTGTTGGTGGATGAGTAGCTTGACATCAGCCATCAATGTGTGCTTGCAACACAGAACTGTATCCTGGGCTGCATCAAAAAAAGTGTGGCCAGCAGGTCAAGGGAGGGGATTCTCCCCTTCTACTCTACTTTTGTGAGACCCCACCTGCAGGGCTGCATTCAGCTTTGGGGCCCCCAGCACAAGAAGGATGTGGAAGTATAAGAACGAGTCCAGAAGGGGGCCACAGGGATGACCAAAGGGCTGGAGCACATATCCTACAAAGACAGGCTGAGAGAGTTGGGATTATTCAGCCTGGAGAAGAGAAGGCTTCAGGGAGACTTTACTAGCAGCCTTCCAAGACCTAAAGGGGGCCTACGGGAAAGCTGAGGAGGGACTCTTTGTCAGGGAGTGTACTGAAAGCACAAGGGGAAATGGATTTAAACTAAAAGAGAGTAGATTTAGATTAGATATAAGGAAGAAGTTCTTTACTCTGAAGATGGTGAGACAGTGGAACAGGTTGCGCAGAGAAGTTGTGGATGCCCCATCCCTGGGAGTGTTTAAGGCCAGGTTGGATGGGCTTTTGAACAATCTGGTCTAGTGGGAGGTGTCCTTGCCCATGGCAGGGAGGTTGGAACTAGATGATCTTTAAGGTCCCTTCCAACCCAAGCCATTCCATGATTCTATGGAAAAGCTTAAACTACATGCTGCAGGATGTTCTGTGTAGCAAATTTTCATTGCTTTGAAAATACCTTGTTATAATTATAATAAAAAAATAAATAAAAACAAACAAACAAACAAACGACAAAAAAAAAAACAGTCTTTAGTAGTGATCTAACAAAACAGAATGCACAGATAGCTCAGGGTAGTTACTGACTTTCTTGCATGCTAAACTTCATGTATATCACATCAAGAGAAAAAATAATGCACAGGTTTTGACTAAGAAACAAATAAAAAATAAGTAGCATGAAAACAAAATGAAATAATAGATGAAGATCAAAGAAAAAAAATATATATATGACACCCTTTCAATTATTCCAGTCCTCCAGAATGCCTTTCAGATGGTGAGTTCATGAGGGACTTTTCAAAACGCACTAAATGATCTAAGCCACATTTTGAGAATTTTAAGATATCCTCATGTATTTAGATGACTTCATTTATTTCCATAAAACATAGGAAGAACATCTGGCAGGAGTGGAAAGCCTTCTAAAGCTTTTTAAGGAGTAATGGTTTAAACTTGAGAAAAACAAATGTCAGTTTTTGAAGGATCGCATTACCTTCTAAGGATATGCATGTCCTGCAAATGGACAAAAGCTTCAGTTGCAGAAACTAGATCTTAAGAAACATTGGATAATTCCTGGAAACGTATGCAAAATCATATGATCATAGGAGACACATACAACATTTTCCAAAACAGGCAACTAAAAGCAGCTTTGTCATGAGAACTAAACATGAGAAAATTTGATCTCTGAAAGGTTTTAAATCTGTATTTTGTTTAAATTCCTGAAAATACAATAGCTATTGTAGAAAGCTGTGACTCTTCAGCATTTAGTGTCAAAGTGTTAGCTGAATGTGATGCAGAATAACAACTTTTAAAGATATAAATTACAACAACAGTAAATACTCAAATGTAGTATCTGAACTTTGAGGAGGCCTCAAAGAGATAATATGCTAAGAATGAAATGCATTGTGTATGTGAACTGTATGCAATTTCTTATAGTCTCTACTTATAAATCAGAAAGACTTTTGTTGAAATGAGTACACAAATTATCTAAAAATAGATGCAGATATTCATTAACTCAGAAAGGAAGGTCCCAATGTACACATTTCAAGTTGACTAAAGGCAATGAGATTAGATATACTGAAGTTCAACAGATTTTTTCAAGAAAAGCAGCTTGTGGAGGTCTAATTGAAAGATTATTTTAGTTCCAATTTTGCCTAATTATGAATGTAAATCAATTGTTATTTTTCTGTTGTTGTCAGCAAAAGGGGGAGGGGGAGAGGAAGGGGGAGGGGGAGGGGAAGGGGAAGGGGAAGGGGAAGGCAAGATGTTCCCACTGTAAATCTAGATCCAGTAAACAGACTCAAGAAGACCAGTATAGAAATTTTGGCAGAACAATACAGAAATGAATGTTGGTAGTTAATTGCCTGAATGTAGGTGATCAACAAAATTACTTAAAGCTTCTGAAGTTGTTTTGAAATTTTAATTAAACTAAGATAGGGAGAAGGAACTTTTAATAAATATTGGTATTATCTAAAATCTGAATTGGAATTCATCCAAACTAGTTATGCTAATCTCCCTTTCTATTCACTGGTTAAAAAAAATATATATATATATATTTTTTTTTAAAAGACATTTTGTGAGACATACATATCTACCAAAGGAAAGATATTTCCACACTTTAAAAGAACATGCTTCCAAGTCTGGTTGAGAAAAGGTAACTCCTGTCTCTATTGCTTGCAGTAAACTTCTATCAGCTACCATTACCTGTACAACTACAAAATCAAAACCATAAATCTTAAAGGGGAACATTAGGCCGAACTTTATAATGCAAAAAAGATCTGGAACATCCACTGTTGATGGGGAAAAGGGAGAGGGAGAAGGGGAAAGGTGAAAGGGAAGATTTAGTTCAATGTATAGTTTACTGAAAGTGTCTTCTCAATGTGTAATAGTGTTCAAAATGCAAAGACAACATTAGAAGATCTAAACAATGAAATAGAGAACATTATAATTATATAATAAAGTAATGTATTATTTAAATCATGGGTCTTTCCTCACTAAGAATACTGTGTTATGTTCTTCATTATTTTCTTAATAAAAAATAGATAAGGTTGCAAAGACACTCACAATCTGGTGATAGCTTGTAATTGTGGTCCTGGAAAAATGTTCATGAAAAGAAAATCTGAAAAAAGACTAAATTTTCATCAAAGGTGAATAAATAACAGATTTAATAAATACAACATGATAAAGTACAGAAAAAAAAAGAGTAGATATTTAGTTTATTCTTTTTCCTATTTCAAAAAGAGACTACTAGCCAAAGTGGAGGACATGTAGATTTGTAGCACATAGATACTTTCTCACACATTGCAGAATTTAAACCAATTGTCACAAGATAGCCACAACTTAGCATGACCTAAAAAAAGGACCAGATATGGTTATAAATTAATGGCAGTCAAGGAACGCCAACATTTATAATTAAAATACACAATGAGGAGCATAAATTAGTGTTATTTTCAGAACTTAATCTGAAAATGTCTTTTTTTTTTTTTTTGAGAGAGAGAGAAGTTATTGTTTCTCAACCTTTCTTCTTAAATATTTGGAACAAGTAACAGGCAGTTACAAATAACACATTTTCTAGAAAGGGTCATTTTTTAAACCAATCTGGTAATGATTTTTGATGGAAAAAAAAAAAAAAGAGAGAGAAACAGAGAAGAATGAAATACTACATAGACCTTTGTAGGTGGTACCCTGCTTCAGTAAAGACTGGGGATAGTAGAATTACGTCTATGAACCAGAAACAAAGTCACAAAACTTTGGGAACTCCCCATCCATCATTTCCATCCTCCACAATATGTGCACCAGAAGTCCATTTTGTGAACTTGTAAACACTTTTTTTTTTCCCAGAAAAAAAAAGCTGTTTTCTGTATAACAGAGTATACGAAATCGCTTTTCTCCTTTAAGCACCACTGCACACAGCACAAGCAGAAAAATACTGTCAGAAAACACACATTTTTGTGACATAGAAGTAAATAAAGTCTTTCAGATCGCTCTAAGACTTCAAGAGCAACAAACTGATCCTACAAGAGCACCCAGCTGTTCTAGAGAAAAGTAGCCAAAGAACGAGAATCATCTCCACAGGAAGATTTCTGTACAAGAAGTATATTGTCCAGTAGGGTTTTCAGCCATCACAACTCAATTTAAATTGCTATCATGCTCTGTAACACTTCTCTAACCAAAGCTATGGGATGCATCTATGGACACACAACAATTGAGATTAAATTTTCAAAAGAACCTGATCCTACGCTGCTTTAGTTTCAACTTAAATCACTTTTTCATGTACCTGCTCCTGAGTTATCCCTGTAGAACTGTAACTTTGATGTGATGGTAGAATTTAACTCCCTACCCAATCTACATTGATTGACGTTAAAAAAAAAAAAGGTCAAGATTGACATTGTAGGCATTGTAGGAACCTGTGCCACTGTTAAAATAAAACACAGTTTGTGCCGTGCAAATGAGTTGCTGTGATTTTTCAAAATGGCTCACCTTGAAGAACAGATAATAACAGAATGGAGGAGAATTTGTCTGAAAAATGACACTGTTAATCTCTGTGGATATATCAAGGGTAAAGGAATAATAGCAGAAAAAGAAAAAATTAATACAAATTAACCATAGCTAACTTATGCCTAGAAATTAGAACAACAATTCTATTAAAGGAGCAAGATTCTTGAGCAGCCTTTCACCAAGATACATGAAGCTTTCGGATGGGCTTGGATGCATTTACTAACAGGATTATGTAATGGCATGTAATAGCCAAGAACTGGATGCAACACTCTCTTTTAATCATATGTCCCAAAGGCCTTCATAATTATTATAACAAAAAGCAATCCAGAGCTCAGATACAGTTAGGAAAACATGAGGAGTGTTGGTGGATGACATTTTGAATTTAAGCATATTCTACTTACACTACTTACAGGACAGTAATAAAAGTCAACATAATCAATTGGAAAGGAAAGAAAAAGTATTAGTTTTCCTATTAGTATTGGAATTCTGTACATTCTGTACTTTTTAACTCAATTTATCTTATTTTTTTGTCAGACAATATCAAGGTTATTGATTATATATCATGGGTATTTATTTTATTTATGTCAAGTCAAAAATATTTTTAGAGGAAGGTAAAGGATTTTTAAATTCCATGATTGCCAACCTGAACCCTGCAGAGAATAGTTTTGCAATTTTAAAATATGATAATTGATATACCTGACATAAGAATTTTGGTTGCCATTTGAGAGTAAAAGTGCAGTTACCTAATTTGTAGGTATCATCTTTCAGAATCAGTGATAGTAATTACTCTTCTTGTTCTTTCTGATATTATTAAAATCAAGACAGACACTTTATATGTTATCTGGAATAATGCAAATAAATTTGAAGATTTGACTATGAGAGTAATACGAAGCAATTGACAAATGACTTGCAGCACTTGTAATGGTCTTCTACTTTGTCCTTTATATGACTCTTCTGTGCTGTGTCAAATATTAAATCACCACATACAGTAATCTATCTGAATGAATGTTGGTTCTTAGAGATCAATCCTTTAGCTAGACTACTGAACCTTTAATTTTTGGCTATTTAAATGCATATCAAATACCAGCAAAGATTAATTACTACAGTAATTCACAAATGCATTCTGTTCCCTTAGCCTCAAAGAAACTTATAGGCAACTTTCAAAGAATTGCTGGACTACAAAGAGTAAATCTCATGTAATTCTTATGAAATTTCTACATTCCCCAAGTATATTATGAAATACTAACTAGTATGCTCAAATATATTGCAGTTGAATGTAAGTAAAACCATATTCACTGTATATGAAATACGAATGCTTGCCTTCTTTGCAATGCAGAGTATTCAGGGCCTCCTTCCTCCCGCTGGTACCCACAATTATGAAAGGGAAATGAAATCTTGAAGACTGAGGGAATATTGAACCAATGGTAGCTACTGTTGAGCTGCTCAAATGACTTACTATTACTACTGTCACTGTTGAGATAGTAAAGAGCCCTCAGGTCCACAAAGAGGAATCTCACACATCCCTTGGGGTTTGACTCAAAAGTTAATGAAACTCACTGTCAAGTAGCAGATTGACTGCAGCTGAGGAATGAACAGTTTATCTCATGGTATACTGTTGGTGTAAAACTAACAAAAGAGTCCTAAGTCTTCACAATGTCTGATTGCTTAGTAAAAATGTTAGGAAGAGCTAGTCATATTATTTTTTGTCACAGTAAAATTCCCTATGCACACAAGCAATAAATTAGGCAGCATGTCACATCAGTTTTATGAAATATCAAGATCCCCCTGGCATGGAAACTCTGATTAAGGTTCAAACTTATACCTTTTTTTTTTATTTTTTTATTTTTATCCTCTCTGCTGTTCTAAAGGTGGTGACCTTTGGAACCATTTTTTTTCAGTGTGTCTGAGGGGTCTGCAATACAGCAGAGAACTGAAGTCTCATGTCTCTGAAACCTGTTCAATACAATAGGATGCATTTTTTTTCAGAAGTGTCAAACTCTAAATGTCTCTTATCTGTGGATGTCATCTGAAAAAAAAAAATCAAAATACACAAATACATTTACACATGGACTGATGCATTAATGCATTAATTTTCACTGTAGTCTTCTGTTGAGAAAACAGCAGAAAACAAGTGCTGAGTCAAAATACAGCTTAAGAGAATCCTGCAAATTCTTAAATCCTAAATGTGCCTTAAGCAGAAACAACCTAATATCCTGCATTTAAAATGAAAATCAATTTTTCCTTTGTGACTAGTTTGCTGGAGCCAAGAACACATCTGTTATAAGAATTCTACCTCATTTTTGTGTTCAGCATTCCTGGAAAAAAAAAATCATTTACAAGTTATCTGCAAAGAACTTTGTATTATTTCTTTTCTATTTTATTGAAAATATTCTTACACACTTCGTTTATCATTAAGTTGGATAAGTTTTATCATAAGATAAAATTGAATCTGTCCTGAAGTGATAATCTGAAAAAGGGGCATTAGTAAGCAAAAATGTTATGGTAGTGACAGAAGAATGTAGTTATGTATTTTGATGAGCAGTAAGCAGTTGGTGACCTGAACCAGAGGAAACCATAAATGACTCATAACTTCGTGAAATTCTGTAGTCTGGGTAATTTAAGACATAGAGTTCTGTCAAATTAGAAGTAAACACAGTGTTTTCTCTGGTCTTAGCTCTTTTATTGGGTCCTGGCTTCAATAAAATCATTTTCATGGGATCCACATTGCTATTTTAAGGGCCTCTGTATGGCATACTGGTTGATTTATTATTATCTGATTTGCACATTGAAAATGATTACTCTCAGAAGAATTACAATGGGATTTGATTCAGATTTAAATAAATAACAGAAGAGCCCTAAGAGATCTCAGCACAGTTTGCTCCTTTTTGTGGTGCTTTCCAGATTTCCTAACTTGCCAGAAAATTGTTTCCAACCTAAATGTATCACTTTAGAATTTGTGTCTTTTATTTATTTATTTATTTATTTATTTATTTATTGCATGCAAGAATTATATAATGAGTAGTCTCAGACTTCGGGAAAATGTATGCCCTCGTGGTCTTTCCTGTTGTAAAGGCAGGCAAGATAAATGCTTACATTACTCTTATTTGATACCTTGATATCTGAAAATAACTTTCTGTTATATGTCACATGTATCAAAATACCTTGGTTATGCAAATATGTGCACACATACATAAAATTATCTAAAAGTTTTCAAGACTGAGTTTAAAGGCTAAACATGCTGACATAAATACTACTACTACTACTACTACTACTACTACTACTACTAATTATTATTTTTAAAAAGCACCTTAGATGCCTTATAGTTAAAACACGCAGGTTCTATTTTCTAGACACATGATACTCTGAAGCAAATCCAAAATTAAGGCTTAGGCACTTTAAAGAGGAAATACTGAAAACTTCGATGTGTTGGGCAGGGAACTGCAGACCTATGCAAAAGCAAACCTCGAATTCTGAAATTCTCTAGAGATCAAGAACCTTAATGGGTCTGCCAGAGGACTCTTTTTACCATTCGGTGTTGAGAACTATTTCCTGAAGGAGGTAACCTTCCTTGAAAAAACAAAACCAAAAAGCACATAGCATTTGTTCCTACTGTTTACACAAAAGCTTGGCAGCCATAAAGTAAATTACTGCAACCCATTTCAAAGGACAGTAACTCTGCTTGAGGAGTAACAACTTTTTAATTAGTCCTGGTCCTTAAATTATGCTCATCATAACTCGTATATCCCCATCTAAGTTCACAGGTTCCTTTCTAATGATACACTCCAAACTATTATCTCAACATTCAATCAAGAGACAGGGTACACATACAAGAGCTACCAGGAACTAGGAGACAAGCTCGCATCACATAGAATCACAGAATCACAGAATGGTTTGGGTTGGAAGGGACCTTAAAGATCATCTAGTTCCAACCTCCCTGCCATGGGCAAGGACACCTCCCACTAGACCAGATTGTTCAAAAGCCCATCCAACCTGGCCTTAAACACTCCCAGGGATGGGGCATCCACAACTTCTCTGCGCAACCTGTTCCACTGTCTCACCATCTTCAGAGTAAAGAACTTCTTCCTTATATCTAATCTAAATCTACTCTCTTTTAGTTTAAATCCATTTCCCCTTGTGCTTTCAGTACACTCCCTGACAAAGAGTCCCTCCTCAGCTTTCCCGTAGGCCCCCTTTAGGTCTTGGAAGGCTGCTAGTAAAGTCTCCCTGAAGCCTTCTCTTCTCCAGGCTGAATAATCCCAACTCTCTCAGCCTGTCTTTGTAGGATATGTGCTCCAGCCCTTTGGTCATCTTTGTGGCCCATAGTTATAATACATTGTATTAAAAATAATATATATATATATATATATATGTATATTTAATCACCATTTCAACATAATCTTTGTTGTCATTAGATATAAAGAGAAAATGAGGTGAAGAATTTATAACATAAAATGGAACCATGAGCCATTTAGTAAAGGGCTAATTTTGTCCTATCATGGTGAGAATATTTTAAGTAAAAGATTCAAAAACTGATTTTATTAAAGCGACTATCACAAACATGTTGAAATAGACAATATAGAACTGTTAAAAAAAAAAGAAAAAAAAACACAATAAAGACTAGGAGCAAAAGGAAGATAGGAAAAGAAATAATCAAGTGAGAATTGTAGAAGATAAGGTAGAAAGATGGACATGGAGTTTAAGGAATTTTAAGTTTTTGTCTTTGTGTATCACAGATAAGCTAATGGACATTCAGAAAACCTAAGTCTTGTGGTACTTAGGGTGTGCTAGATCTAAAAAGGGTCTTCATGTTCCCCTGGTCTTTTTGTCTGTTTGTTTGTTTCCGAATGGAATAATTTCAACCTTAGAGAATGCTTCTATCTTTCAGACTTTAAAACTCACCTGCAAAACATTTCTGGCATAGGCAGAGGAGCTATTTTGAACCTTCACTAGTACTTTGGTGAGTAGTCTAGGCAAAAGGCCCTCAGACAAGAGAGAGTAGCTAAATTCCTCATCTCCCTGTCTTTTTTTTTTTTTTTTTTTTTTTTTCCTAGCCCTGTTTTGTATGGTCTGTTGGCTCTATTCCTAGAATTACATAAGCAATGTGAGAATTCCACTGCAAGTGCAGGTATAGGTCCGAAAGTTTTAGGACTATGCCAAGAGCTGAGCAGCTCTGTGCACTGCCAGTACCAGAAATGTAGTTTTCTATGGATTTTGAATGTTTCCCTGGTTAGCTAGAGGGTGCAAAAGAGTTCTGAAAATGTTCAGAGGCCCATTAATGTAAAATATTGTCTTAGCATGATTAATAGGTATCTAAATCCTATCATTAATTGAATTATTTATACATTATATATATATATAATTTTTTTTCAGACTGTAAGTTCTTTGCCTTTCTCTGCATATACAAAATATATAGGTATCACCTATATCACCTAACACTTATAGGAAATATTAAAACATGGAAAATCGTATAGTAAATCAAGGTCTGGATACTGTAGCTAAATTTATAAGAGAGAAATTATTTAGACTGAAAGCTTTATTACAGATGAAGCAGAAGGAAGATAAAGGAGCAATTAAAATATTTTAGATTCTTTGAAGTTTCAGATTCTCCAAATCCCTCACGGTCAGTAGAGAGATGACCTAGATTAACTCCAAGAGATGTCTTCCAATTCAGTAATTGTAAAAAGGTTGCAAATACATTTTTAAGCACCATTCTCTTAAGAGAATGAAAAAGGGAGTTCTGGTTCTAATGCAAATTGAGAGCAGAATATAAAAAGATAAAAATTTCAGTCGTATTAGTAGCTGTATAATAGCAGAATAGGCGACAGACTGGTGTTAGGTAGTTCTTAGGATATATCTATCCTCAACAGTGACGTTCCATGCAGAAGTACTTGAGCTATTATGAGCATGACATCATTTCAAGTGTTGAACATGATCATATTTTGTCCATTTTTGGTGCTAATTTTTCCTTTCCGTTATTATCCCCAACTTTCTGTATGTTGTAAAGCCACAAATTCAGTTTAAAATAAATCTATTCTGACTAAGTGACATTCAAAGCACAATAAACCTAAAGACCAAAAGAAAAGCTTCTGCCTTCCCGTAGAACCTACTAAGAAGTTTAGATACCACTCTATGAATAAATAGCAGTCAGCACTAATAGGTGACAGGTGGAAAATAAAATACCATAAAATAGGTGGACTCACAAGCCTTACTGGTTTTGGATTAAGTTTTACAGACGTTCTTAAAGATGCCTAAATTTTGTGAGAAACAATCAGGCATTAACTAACAAAGTTTCTTCTTGCCTGGAGTATTTCTCCCTCAGTATTTCTTAAATTACTTCTGAAAAATAATTACTGTAATCTTTGCTTATGTATATTGCATTGGATTTTGGTGAATGAGATGTCATCATCTCTCTGAAAGTGATGGTAACCCTGGAAGACAATGATAGTGATATGGAGAAACTGTTAACTACTTTTTCTGTAAAAGTATCTACTACAAGAGTTTGGATTATCTCCCCCTGTGCCTCCTTGCATCTCTTGACTAAAATCAATATGCTCAAATAGAAAATAACTCACCTATATTTAAAGAAAAATATACACAAAATGAAGCATCTAACTCTCCTCTTAGGACTATCAACTCCTGAGTTTATGTACTTATCAAAATTATCCAGCAAAAATTACTCAGAAGCCTAAAATATTGACACTGTGCATACCTGGAGGTAGTATCACAAGTCAGCCTTATGATTAGGAAACAAATTGAGGAAAAAGTCATATCAAATAGAAGATACTCTGTAAATCCCTAGAAAGAATAAATAGTTTCAGACCAAAAATTTAGATCATTTTTATGTGTCTTCCCCAAAGAGATAGGAAAGATTTGTCTTCACATTAATTATATTTAAAAATTCATGGATTTTCTTCTTTTTATTTTTCTTTAGAAAATGTCTGTCCTTGATAATATCATCAATATTAGGAAAGTAGTAAACGTATTTTTGCCTAATCTGTTTTAGATGGCAACCTCAAGGCTAAATCATAGGATCATGTCATTGGGTAAGTGTTAAGAATCTGACATTCAGGTTCATGTCAGTTAAAACTCAGACATCTTCAAAAACCCAGCAGAGCTGTAATAAAAATAATCTACATAACTGTCATTAAAAGATCTTAGTTTCAGTGGTACTAATACACTTTTTCTAAATGCAAACTTATTTTTCTTTATTTGATCAGACATTGATAATGTCAGTTCACAAATCTAGATTACAATGTTACAATACAGAAATTCTGATTTGAAACTTTCTGGAAATTGTAATCAATATGAGAAAACTGACATGGTCACAAATTGTTTTCCTCATGCATATAGATAATTCACATATCTAAAAACACTTCTAGAGTCCTAAATGTCCATTCAGAACCAAATCTCTTGCAAGAGCAAGAGTGGAGCCATGTTGTGTACTACAGCCTATGATGTTAAGAGAGAGCCCTGTCACCATGTGAGTCTCTAATACTCCAGTTGTGCATATGTGTAATAACTTCATCAGAGCCCTGGGCAGGTGCAGGAATATGCCTACATAGCCTGCTACATGTTCAGATTCTACACTTCATTACCTCTCCAGGCATCTTTCAGTCAAAATAAACTGTTAAATTTCATGATTACTTTTTGTAGAAAAGGAAGAGAGAAAGAAAGAAAAAGAAAGTTACGAAAACTAGATTCTGTGCATAAAACTTACGTCACTTAAACATGGTTTCTAAAAGATCATTGGATAATGAATCACATTTATTTTAGATGCATACTTGTCTATGACTCTGCACTAAGTTGCAAGATCAGATTATGATATACTGTATATGCATACTGTGTGCATTTTTTTCATTGCTTGAAAAATGAGTTTTTGTTTGTTTTAGACTGAGAAATTAAATAAATGACCAGAAAATTAATAAAACACTGCTCTAGCAGAAATTGGGAGACTTCGCTCAGCTATAAAATGAACAAAATGTCAATTTTCATTATAGCAGTATACTATCTATTCTTCTCTCTTTCAAAAACACCTAGTCTGTGGAACATTAAATGTCTTGCTTTTTTATAACACTATATGAATCATTAAAAATGTTCTGGAAAAATTGTGTATCTACAAGTTAGTGTTACCATATCAGGATACTGTCAGAGATGAATGCTTTCCTAAAATTATAGAAACGTTGAATCCATTGCAGTGATTCTGGATATATGTCAAAATCTTTTTTATCTTCAGAAGAAAGGTATTAAAACTGTATTAATGTTACAGTACAAAACTTTGTTGACTTGTGTTTGCATTATTTATGATCTGTTGTATTTGGGAAATTGTGGTGGAAGACATTTTTCTTTGTGTACAAGGGCAAAAAAATCTGATCCTGACTGACTTGAATAACAAATTTATTTGAACTTTCCCCCCTCTCTCACTAGGCCACTGATAAAGAGATTGGAATTAGCTGGGTGTAAAACCTTAGAGATCTGAGGAGTATTAAGGCAATAGTATCCTCTAGGTTGTTCATAAAAATAATAGTTAAGTAACAACAATATTAAAACCAAAACCAAATACTGTAATAGGTACACTCCTATCTTTACAATAGAAGAATAGTCAGGATAAATTCAGTGGATTTGCTTCTATGCCTAAAGCCCATAAGCACCATGATATATAATCTCTTAGAAACAAAAGCCCGAGTACTTTCCTCCCTTTGTACTGATGCAGCAATCTTATCTTTGATATCATATTCATATTTTACATGAACTATACAAAACTACAGCCTTTCCATGCCCTCTCAGTAGGTTTATTACTGAAGGAAGAGTGGCTGCAACAATATGAAAATCTGTCAATGAGCCCACACCCTGCTGGACAGCTCCAAATTAATCATATACTTCATTATAAAATCAGCATTTCCCTTCTTTTCCAGATGACAGTGATTATAGTCAGCCATGGAAAAGTTTCTCCAGATGAGGTGCCTGAAGGAGAGCACTAATCTGACTCGTCTGAAAGCGCAATGCTTTCCTTTCCCAGAGGCTACAAAACGCCATAAAAGAATGCTCTTCTTGGCTTCCCCCCATCTCTCCCCCCTCCCCCCCACCCCCCACCCTTCCCCAACATACAATTCTCAAATTATTGAACAGCTTCAGAGCTTGAACTGCAGAACTTAACTCCTGCATATCTGAGCTGAAGGGGATTCAACCTGATTAGCTTGACTATTGTCCAAATCTCTTTGTTCTTTTCCATCTTACATTGAAAAGGCAAAGAAAGGAACAGAAGGGGCGGGGGGGCGGGGGGAAGCGCACAAGCAGCCGTGAATGGGTAATCTACTTCTTCAAAATTGCCTGTTTTCTAAGGTACTTAACCCATGAAGTGACACAGAATAAGACAAAAAAGGGAGATTTTTCAAGAGGGATAACCTACAATGTGGTTAATGAAGGCCAAGAGGTTGCACTACTTTTACTGGTGGCCTTTTAGTTATGAATAACAGAAAAATAGGATAAATGATTAGAATAAATACAACAAAAAAAGTCATGTGTTTACTTTTCAAGAGCCACTATACACTTTCATCCCCATATCAGGAAAAAAAAAAAAAAAGAAAAAGAAACAGCAACAACAAAAACGTAACATAGGAGGGCCTGGGTACTCCCAACACATAAATCACCATTTCCCCTGGGGAAAGGAGGTAAGGGTTATGCACCTGTGCAGTATATAGTATCTTGACCTTTGCAGAGCAGTCTGTGTTGACTTATAAGTAAGGAAAGGGACACAGAACATGAAAATGTACAGTACCTATTTCACTGGGTTCCTTTGTGTTTGCTGTTCTCACAAAAGTCTTGGAAAGGTTCCTCAAAATTTGTGTAAGATTAGGTTCCTCAACATTATTATAACCTTATGCTGCACTAAGCATTTAACAAGAATTTCAGCAAAAGACAGACTTATACCAATGGCATCTAACACAGAAATAGTCTATGCAACGGCCCAGGTCTCTAGTTGGTCTGATGAATTTCTTTAGCTGTCTGTTCAATAAGGAGGTAAATCTCCATCCTTGATGATACAACCAGCAAAGGTCATGAAGATTTACTCCCTGTCTAGGCTTTACTAGATATATACAAGCATTTACAGATCTACTAGATATATACTTGTATATATCTATATATACATATTTATCTATATATAGATATATACATAAGCTAAATATAAAATGTTTTTTTACAAATTAAGGACTATTCTCTAAAAGCAAACATATAAGTTAAAAAAGCCTTTATTCCAAAGTTCGTAATGGATTTTCTTATTTCTTTTTCTTCTGGTTTTTAAATCATTGTTTTGTTTCTCATTATGAAATACAGGAACAAACTTATTCAATACCAGTATTTGATAAACAAATCAATGCAACAGACATATGTTGTTCCTCAAAAACAGCAACAATGTAAACATCTGCTCTAAATCCCCTAATGAAATGAGTTTTCCTTGGCGACGTTTAAGTTTCCATTTCCTGATAGGTCATCTTTTGTGTCCCTGGCTTCTTGTGTGAAATCCTGAAGCGATTATTCTGGACAAGAATAAATAAAAGTAAAAACTCCAAAGCAATCAAGAAAACAACAACAACAACACTGATTACATTGCTTACAAAATACGCAGGTCATGATCACAGGTAGATAGAATATGGTTAATAAGATTGACTACAATTATTCACTTTTGTTCCGAATAGTTGTTAAGAAGTCCTTGGAAGTTGGAAGTCCTTGTACTTTTTTATTATTATTTTATTATTATTATTATTATTTATTTTTTTATTTATTTAGGATTAGGGAAGATGACCAGGGACAAGATAAAACAGACTTTTACTGTTTTGAACATAGATTTAATACCTTGCTGTAAATTTATTTACTAGAACTACAACACAGTGTTAGATGGTCAGACAGCTTGTATTTACAATCAGTGTATTATTAAGGATGAGAAGGCATTAAGGATGCCATTCCTGATCAGCAAATGTTAGTGTGGAAGTATCAAACAATCAAATGATTGACTTCGGAATGATAGGCAAAACTGTTTTGAAAAGCTGTTTTGTATCTTTCCCCAAGAATCTGTCTTTGACACTGTGATCTTTATTTATATGGTTGAAACCATCTTTCCTTGAAAACCTGGCTAAGGAATGAAAAGAAACAAGATCGGAGACATTGGGAAAATCTCACTCTGTGAAGTAAAAGTAGGCTTGGAACTGAAGATTTCTCAGCAAGTTTTGACCTGGAAAGATATGTATTAATTAAAGTTAACTTTATGACTTACCACATGAATATTTTACTCTTATGCAACTCAGACTTTTTGTAAGATACAAAGACATTCCACTGTGCCCTCAGATAAAAATATTTCTAAAGCTATGAGGCAAATGTATCACAGCATAAAATTCTGACTTTAAAGAGAGTTGAAAATTTTGTGATTGATTTCAGTGTATCTAAAATGTACTGAATATCTTCATTATTTTCTGACATTTAATAATAACTGACATACTACACAAGTTTCTATATGCACCATGTTGTTTAACTGTTCTTCATAAAATACTAAAGTATGTAGTGTACATTGAATCAAAATATGAATTAAACTGGGTGAGGGTTGAGTATCAACCACTTGATTCGGGAAGCCTGAAGTGAAATCTGGAAGGACTTAACAAGATTTTTCCATATCCATAACTATGATATTACATCCATCATTCATTACAGTGTTTCAGTACTGAATCATGGCTTATTTTTCCTCTCTGAACATTGAAGTACTTATCTGTAAGTTACTGAAAGTAATAATATGACCTTTTATTTTGCTATTACTCTCACTCATATTTTTCTATTTCAATATTAAGTATAAAACACATTACAAGACCCTCTAGAAACAGAATTTAGTTGTTTATGCTTCATTTTTGCAAGTTGTATTTCATGAAGAAAACTACGTGTCTACAAATGTTAAATCTCTGGGTGGAGTTGACATGGAGTTGACATTAAAAAATGAAACATATTTCAAAGAATTAGACAAATATTACGCTTACTCCAATTAAAACTGAGATTCTGCTTATATCCATCTTTTAAGCACACATATATAAGATGATAAGATGGTTTTATAGATTTTGTCATATAATGAATTGAAGGATTTGATAATTTATCTTTGTTTTTTTTTCATTCAACTTATCTGCTACTTAGAATATCTGGTTTTGTGATCCAGCTAGATCAGCGTAATTAAAACGAAATCTGCAAATAGCCATCTGCCTACATTAGAATGTGTATTAACCAAGTTTTAAACATGAATTCTATAAAAGGTTTGTTGCAACCTCCTTGAACAGGGTCAAATTTATCTTAAGATGTACATCTGGCCCCTGTTACTGAAAGAGTACATACTGTATTTTATGAAAAGCACCAAAGATCAGCCAATTGATCTTTCCCTTATTTTATAAATGCATTTACACAGTGTGCAGCTGCTATGGTATTCTTCCAAGGTGTTCCCCTTATTTGTGCCTCTGCTTCTCCTAATGTTATGAGTTGAAATTATTCCATTGCTAATTCCAGTTTATATCATTTTTAAATACTAGTCCTTAAGTAGGAGAGAAGGAATGCCTGGGAGTAACATCTGCAGTTCACTACCTGAGAAAGAAGGGAAACAAAATCCTGAAAGGCATACATTTGTACTTACTTGTAATCTTCAGGCATATGTTCTAATTTTTTGATTTGTCAAAAGAAACCAAAACCAAGCTCAGATATATGCTGTTTGACACAATTTATCTTTCTGATATATTACAAATGTGCAAAGTAATGCACCTCAGATCCCGAAATAACAGATCTTTTCTGAAGTTCAAAAAAGAACAGCAATCTTTTCAAACATGCACTCTAATGATTACTCCCATCTAGCTTTATGTGCTTCTTTCCTTCTTTTGTTCTTTGAAATTCTTAGTTATTGTATGATGCTGTGTCAGTACTAAAGAAAGTATGCAAACAAGAAATTTAAGAATTTTTTCTCCTTTTTGAGGCACACAATACAAAAATAAGCTTAAAATCAGGTTAAAATCATACTAGAAACAAAAGGCACAACAACACATTGAAAAACTTTTTCACTAGACTTTGAAAAAAATATTGCCCAAGTATTTTTGACTCAGCTTTCAAAATTTTAATTAATATTAATACATAGTGTTTATGTATGTAAAGATATGTATGATATCAAAGAGTTAACAATATTAAATATTATAACAGTAGATAATGCTGATATTTAATGGAGGCTTCCAACTCGGATATTCTAAGATTCTACGATCTTATTATTAACAATGAAAATTCTGGATCAAATATAGCAAAGCTGTCATACATTTGAGCAGCATACATAATGTAGCTCAATCTGCTTGAGTTATTTTTTGTTTCTTATCAGTAGTTTTGAATTTTCATATGTCCATCCAGCAAGTGTTCTCTGCTCTAATGAAGCAGAAATAAATACTAGTATAAAAAGGGAGCAGCTCTTCCTTATGTCAGATATTTCATATCCTTGTTTTGACTACAGTATAACCCTTAGATTTCCAGTCAAGTGAAGAAAATATGTATGTGTATTTTTTAAACTGCCAGATAGTAATGCAGAAGACTAGTGTATGAAGAGCCCCTTCTCCATTCTCTGTGGCACAGTGCTCATCTCATTCTGTCAGAGGTGGCTAAGGAGAAGGATTTGAGGTGTAACTGCAATGCAAAATTCCTTACTTTTCCCTTGTCCCCTCTTCTCTGAATCCATGCCTTCCAGTGACAGAATAAATAAATAAATAAATAAATGAATGAATAAATAAAAATTGAAGTGGAGAGAGGCAAATATCATGAGAAATGTAAGGAACAGAGTAGCTCATTTAACTGATGCCATTTTGGATACATTCATTTCCACATGGCTAAGGTATGTCTGGCTGTACAGAGTAATTTGATACAAGTGGTTTCAGAGAATTCAGAGAAATTCAGAAAATTCCATGTCAGCAACATCAGTCCCTACATCAGGATTCACCACGAACATAAAACTTTTTTACTTTCATTATCAAAACAGAGCAAAATAAAAGGATTCTATTTTACCACACAAAAACATGTATATGAAATTCTTTATGCTATTGTTAGAAGATTTTCACAGCTGTTATACTATTAGGAAGTTCTGGGAGAGATGGACTTGGATACGCAAGGTGGCATAGACTGGAAGGGTTAAGCAACTCTGGGTACATTGGGCAAAACTAACAGGTAACTAATTGCATTGTCCAAATGGTACAAAAAATGGCTGAGAAAAAAATCCAGAGATGCAGTATTTGCTACCTCCATTTATTCTACCAGGAGAGGACAATTCGTTATATATTTAGGTAGGGCAAACAAATACACAAATGTACAAGTCCCTAGTTTCCATACAAAATGCTTTAAGACAAGTAAGTAAACAGCAACAGTTCTTTAATGTAGTTACGCTGGTCCAACTGAACAGAAACATGCCTCAAATATAACTACTCCAAGTAGGCATACCCATGTTCCTGTACAGTGAAGAGGACTTTCAATGCAGATCTTTGTGTATGCAAGTGATACTGGATGTTTAGGCTATTATAATCTACGTCAACTTCCTATCTGCTAACAGATCTGGGGCAGATACCCGGTGTCAGTGAGTTTCACTCCACTCCCTGCAACTGCACGTTGTCAGAACTTCTGACATGCAAGTTCTAATCGGAGAGTTATATGAGAGAGTGAAAGAGAAATGCAATTTAACAACCAATAATCAATCATTCCTGTGTTAATCATGGAAAGTAAATACACATGAAAACAAAGAGAAGCCATAAAAGAAACTGTTTTTCAAACAATTAAATTCTTTGAACTTTCAGTGGTTTACTGAGTACTACTGTAACAAAAAGGTATGCCATATCAATATCAGAAGCCATCAGGGAGGTGAGAGGTGAACAGAAACTGCTTCCCAGAGAAAGATTTTTTTGCATACGGGGATGAAGTGGACCTCAAAAATAGGCATATATACAATAAAAATAAAATAGGCAATGTTCCTTTTTTTTTTCCTTTTTTTTTCCTTTTTTTTTTTTTTTTCCTTTGCTTGTTTCAAACTGTTCTGAGAGATTTAATTTCAGAGCAGGAAAAGGTTCGCTTCAGACTAAATGAATCCCTTTTGGCATTTGAATTCAGCAGCTTAAGCACTTCCTATAATTAAATCCAAAGAAATACTTGTTTTAGGCTTAAATAAATCCCCTTGGAGTTATCAATGAATGCTAACTTCTCTGGGCTCCAGAGAGATGTCGGGGTCCAGGTATTTCTCTTAAGTGCCTCATTACCCACTACCTTGCAAGATACATTTATTTTCAATACCTGTAATATGATATTGAGTTTTAAGAGATTGAAAAATCAGTCAAGAATTCAGAAGGAAAGCCCCCTTATGAAACTTAATATGAAACTAACTTCAGTCCCAGGGTTTTCTTCCTGATGGAGTGCAACCTAACATGAAACACCACGTAGGAAGCTTTCTTCTTTCTACTTTTTAAGATTCCCATCCCCACCCCCACCTTTGAAAACAATGTACAAAAAGGGACTCTTCTGCAGCCTGCAGGAGGTGTCTAATTACTAGCTGGAAACTCCATTCATCACCCAGGTGTTAGAAAACACAGCCCTCTCAGAGTGGGCCATTGCACTTCAGTGAACTTGCCCTGCAGGGGATTGGACTGTTCAAGTCCAAGCCTAGGGAAACCTGGTATTTGCAGCAAGAAGCAGATGCCTTCTGCCACCTGTCCAGCAATTATTTGGGGGGAGAGAGTGGGGGAAGGGGGCATAGAAGGTCATTGCTAGATCTCCTGTGAAAAAGTAAAGTAAAATACATGTGCATGAGCAGCTATCAACCATTAATGTAGAGAAGAAATAGAAGAAAAATCTAGAATGTAATTCCACAATTGAAAGTTGTTGTTGTTTTTTTAAAGATTAGAAGTTACATAAACAAATGATATCTATGTAGGTACATAAACACACACACATATATATATATATGTTTGAGACAGGACTGCATTTTATTATTTAATAATTATTTAATTATTTAATAACATTATTATTTATATTTTCCTTATTTTCCTTTCCTTTTTTTATTATTATTATTATTTATTTGGGAGTGGAGAGTGATGGGATAAACAGACACATCATCATGTGCACTTAGATGGTTGAACGTACGTTGATGTGTGTAATACTCATACAAACCCTCATGTTTATATTCTGTCATTTTAATTAAGTTTTATAGCAGTTTTTAGAACACTGACAAATACAGTTCCTTCAGCCAATTGACTACAGCTTTGACTTCGTTAGATTTTAGACAGTTTTAAAAAGTGTTGTGCTTAAATTCCATAACACATATGCCAAAAGCCCTATCACTGTTGGTGCAAAATATACTGGGTGTAATTAAAATTCAGTTTGAGTTCAGATCAGAAATACACTTTTGAAACTAAATCACTTGTTTATTGTGGAGTCATCTCCTCACAATATAGTCTTAAAGAGTGCTAAATTAATTTAATTTAGCTGAAAGTAAAATGGAAGATGTTCTCCAAGAGGAAACTTATTTTCTTCCAACCATTAATGGACATCCAGCCCATTGGACCAAGCCAGAGTTAGTGAAATCTCCTGGCATGGATATAGTGTTGACATACCAGGTCCTCAGTACCAGCTGTTTCCCTCTGGAGATCACTGTGCTCCACTCTTTCTAATGTGACTTCACATGTGTGCATCGGATGAGCAACAGATACACTTTAGACTAATTCTCTCTGTCTAGGCTTACCAACTCTTGTTTTTCTTTGAATTGACAGATAGTCTTTCTCTATCAATTGCTTATGAGTTGTTCAATTAGTATGAAAAAAAGGAAATTGAGTATCACAAAGCAATTCCCTGGTAAAGTGTGTGTGTGTGGGGGGGGGATAAAGGTAAACTGGTAAAAATAATAATAATTAAAAAAAAAAATTAAAAAAAACAGTGGAGTTCTATATGTTGAAGTAAGCTCAAAATTCATGCTTCCAGTGTAAGATACATTTACTCCACGTCATGTTAGACTGTCCAGAAATGGGCATCTAGTTTAAGATAGCTGTCTAGGCTTGTTGAGTACAAAAAAGATTCTGTAGGAAACTTTCACAGGAAGTGATTCATGTGACTGGTCTTAAATGTTTATCTTAGAATGAAATATATTATCGAATCATTGTCCTGGTTTCAGTTAGGACAGAGTTAATTTTCCTCCTAGTAGCTGGCAGGGTGCTATGTTTTGGATTAGAATGAGAAGACCGCTGATAACATGCTGATGTTTTAATTGTTGTAGAGCAGTGCTTACACCAAGCCAAGGACTTTTCAGCCTCTCTCTGTCCTGCTAGCGAGCAGGCTAGGGATGCAGCAGGAGCTGGGAGGGGACAGACCCAGGACAGCTGACCCAAACTGGCCAAAGGGGTATTCCATACCATCTGACGTCATGCTGAACAATATATAGGGGTGGCTAGCTGGGGTGGAGGGGGGGGCCGGCTGCTCGGGGATAGGCTGGGCATCGGTCAACGGGTGGTGAGCAATTGCATTGTGCATCACTTATTTCGTACACATTATTACTATTAATACTATTATTATTATTATTATTGTTGTTATTCTTTTCCCTGTCTTAATAAACTGTCTTTATCTCAACTCACAGACTTCACTTTCCCGTTTCTCTCCCCCATCCCGGAGAGGGAGGGGGGAGGGTGAGCGAACGGCTGTGTGGTGTTTGGCTGCCAGCCGGGCTAAACCACAACAGTCCATTTGGCACCCAACGTGGGGCTCGAAGGGTTGAGATATCGACAGATTTGACCAGAGTGTGTTAAACTAAAATTGGTATAAGTATTCGACCTGCTTAATAGTTGCTAGTCACAATGTTGATTGCCTTAATCTCAAGTCTGCTGTGCCTGTTTCCCAAACTGAGTTTTATAGCAAGTTACTTTCTGTATGTGCTCCCTGTCGTGCTGTTTATCCTTTCCGGGCCCTGGTTTAAGATTGTTATGGTACTGTGTGGTGTAACGATGGCTTATGAAATGATGAGATATCTGGTCATGACTCTAACCTGGTATTTGTACTCAGCACTGTCGTCGACTCTATACTTCGGAAACCATATCTCAGAAACTATTAGCAATTACACCTATTGCCTTTTTTCATCAGGGAGTCAATCTGTGGAGGGGACAGGGGAAGATATTTTTTCCTACCTGTTCACTCTCCCTTCCTCCTTCACCACCCTCTTATCCCCCGAGCTAGTTACGGTAGCTCTCCAAGATGTTGAATATCCTTGGGATACTCAGACCAGCATGTTCTTGTTGTTATGTCTCCTGAATGCGCTTCAGGTTTTGTTTAAGGTTAAACAACTACTTAGGAATCTCATCCGGAGATCTGTCTTGAGGCGGGATATTTGCGAGTGGCAGGGAGTGTGGGAGGATATGAGCAGGTTTCTAGGGCAGTGGGCACCTCCAGTGTTTTGGACATTCACCCCTGAACAACTGCAAAATCCTAAAAAACTGGTAGAATGCTTGAAAAAAAGGTGTCATGACTCTGGCAGTTCCAAAGTGACACAAATCACTGTGGCGTGCTGGGGTCTGGCTTGTGCCTATCGAGCTGCAATTGATGCTACTATCAACCTAGTGACAGACCCTGCGGCCGTTCCAGTCCCGGCTCCTGCAGCCGTTCCAGCTCCAGCTCCCGCAGCTGTTCCAGCTCCAGCTCCCGCAGCCGTTCCGGTCCCGGCTCCCGCAGCCGTTCCAGCTCCAGCTCCCGCAGCCGTCCCAGCTCCAGCTCCCGCAGCCATTCAAGCTCCCACAGCCGTTCCAGCTCCCGCAGCCATTCCAGCTCCAGCTCCCGCAGCCGTCCCGGCTCCAGCTCCCACAGCCGTTCCAGCTCCCGCAGCCGTTCCAGCTCCCGCAGCCGTTCCCACTCCTGTGGCTGGGTCAGAGAAACGAACTGTAGCAGTGCAAGTTGCCCCTGCAGAGGGTACTCCAACCCCTGTGGCAGACCCTGTGGCTGGGTCGGAGAAACAAACTGTAGCAGTGCAAGTTGCCCCTGCAGAGGGTATTCCAACCCCTGTGGCAGACCCTGTGGCTGGGTCGGAGAGGCGAGCTGTAGCAGTGCAAGTTGCCCCTGTAGAAAAGGTGAAAAAATGGTATAGAGACTCAGGTCGTTTAGAACGCAGAAAGTCTTCTGCTAAGTCTGGGTGTGGAGAAGACGAGGCTGGGCCATCAAGTGTGCAGGAGGATGAAGATGAGGATGAGGATGTCAGAAAATCAACAGTAACTACCCGAACCCTATACCAGCGTGAGCTACGAGATGTGCGAAAAGATTTTGGTCGCTGTATAGGTGAACAGCTTGTCACCTGGCTGCTCCGGTGCTGGGACACTGGAGCCAATGGTGTGGAATTAGAGGGCAGGGAAGCCAAGCGGTGGGGATCTCTTGCTAGAGATGCAAGCATTGACAAAGCAATTGGAGATGGAGCATGATCTCACAGCCTCTGGAGGCGTCTCCTGTTAGCTGTGAAGGGAAGGTATCCCTACAAGGAAGAACTTGTATGTCTACCAGTCAAGTGGACCACCATGGAGAAGGGAATTCAGTACCTGAGGGAATTAGCCATACGGGAAGTAATTTATAAGGACCTAGACGACGCACAAACATCCACAGATCCAGATGAAGTCCAGTGTACTCGACCCATATGGCGGAAGTTTGTACGGAATGCACCATCAACATGGGCCAGCACATTGTCAATAATAACCTGGAAAAGCGGTGAAGATCCCACAGTGGGTGACATGGCTAAACAACTCCGGGAGTACGAAGGAAATCTCTCCTCTTCCCTACAGGCCTGCGTCTCGGCTGTGGAGAAACTCTCTGAAGAGTTCCACCAACTTAAAGAGAATTTATCTTCCCCCCCACCTGAACGAACCAGTGGCCACCAACTAAAAGAGAATACTTTGGAGAAACTCTTTGAAGAGGTCCACCAACTTAAAGAGAGTGTATTTTCTTCCCCACCTGTACAAACCAGCGTCTCGGCTATTAGGGGTAAACGTGCATCTGTGCAAAGAAGACAATATGGTGGGTACACACCCCGTGCCACCCTGTGGTTTTACCTACGTGACCATGGAGAGGACATGAGAAAATGGGATGGAAAATCTACTGAGACCCTAGAGGCACGGGTACGTGAGTTGCAAAAGAAAACAATCGGGAGAAAGGGGTTCTCTGAAAAGTTTGCTGCTCCAACTTCTAGCAGGCAGTCTTTTAAACACAGAAACGAAGATTCTGACCAGGACTAGAGGGGCCCTGCCTCCAGCCAGGGGGAGGAAAGGGACAACCGAGTTTATTGGACTGTGTGGATTCGATGGCCTGACACGTCTGACGCACAGAAGTATAAGGCTCTAGTAGACACCGGTGCACAATGTACTGTAATGCCATCAAGCTGTAAAGGGCCAGAGCCCATCTGTATTTATGGCGTGACAGGGGGATCCCAGCAGTTAACTGTATTGGAAGCTGAAGTGAGTCTAACGGGAAATGAGTGGCAAAAGCACCGTATTGTGACTGGCCCGGATGCTCCGTGCATCCTTGGCATAGACTATCTTAGAAGAGGATATTTCAAGGACCCAAAAGGGTTCCGCTGGGCTTTTGGCATAGCTGCCTTAGAGACAGAGGACATTAAACAGTTGTCTACCTTGCCCGGTCTCTCAGAGGACCCTTCTGTTGTGGGGTTGCTGAGGGTTGAAGAACAGCAAGTGCCAATCGCTACCACAACTGTGCACCGGCGGCAATATCGCACCAACCGAGACTCCCTGATTCCCATCCACGAGCTAATTCGTCAACTGGAGAGCCAGGGAGTGATCAGCAAGACCCATTCACCTTTTAATAGTCCCATATGGCCAGTGCGAAAGTCTAATGGTGAGTGGAGACTAACAGTGGACTATCGTGGCCTGAACGAAGTCACGCCACCACTGAGTGCTGCAGTGCCGGACATGCTAGAACTCCAGTACGAACTGGAATCGAAGGCAGCCAAGTGGTATGCCACAATTGATATTGCTAATGCATTTTTCTCCATCCCTCTAGCAGCAGAGTGCAGGCCACAGTTTGCTTTCACTTGGAGGGGAGTCCAATATACTTGGAATCGGCTGCCCCAGGGGTGGAAACATAGCCCTACCATTTGCCATGGACTGATCCAGTCTGCGCTGGAGCAGGGGGAGGCTCCTGAACACCTGCAGTACATCGATGACATCATTGTGTGGGGTGACACTGCAGAGGAAGTTTTCGAGAAAGGGAAGAAAATAGTCCAAATCCTTCTGAAGGCCGGTTTTGCCATAAAACAAAATAAAGTTAAAGGACCTGCACGAGAGATCCAGTTTTTAGGAATAAAATGGCAAGATGGACGTCGTCAAATCCCAATGGATGTGATCAACAAAATAACAGCTATGTCTCCACCAACTAGCAAAAAGGAAACACAAACTTTCCTAGGTGTCGTGGGGTTTTGGAGAATGTATATTCCAAATTACAGTCTGATTGTAAACCCGCTCTACCAAGTAACTCGTAAGAAGAATGCTTTTGAATGGGGCCCTGAGCAACGACAAGCCTTTGAACAAATTAAACAGGAAATAGTTCATGCAGTAGCCCTTGGACCAGTCCGAACAGGACCAGATGTAAAGAACGTGCTCTACACCGCAGCCGGGGAGAATGGTCCCACCTGGAGCCTCTGGCAGAAAGAACCTGGGGAAACTCGAGGTCGACCCCTGGGGTTTTGGAGTCAGGGATACAGAGGATCTGAGGCCCGCTATACTCCAACCGAAAAGGAGATATTGGCAGCATATGAGGGAGTTCGATCTGCTTCGGAAGTGGTCGGTACTGAAGCGCAGCTCCTCCTGGCACCCCGACTGCTGGTACTGGGTTGGATGTTCAAAGGAAGGGTCCCCTCTACACATCATGCAACTGATGCTACATGGAGCAAGTGGGTTGCACTGATTACTCAGCGGGCTCGAATAGGAAACCCCAGTCGCCCAGGAATCCTGGAAGTGATTATGGACTGGCCAGAAGGCAAGTACTTTGGGATATCATCAGAGGAGGAGGTGGTCCGTGCTGAAGAAGCCCCACTGTACAACAAGCTACCAGAGAATGAGAAGAAATATGCCCTGTTCACTGATGGGTCCTGTCGTATGGTGGGAAAGCATCGGAGATGGAAAGCTGCTGTATGGAGTCCTACACGACGAGTTGCAGAAGCTGCTGAGGGAGAAGGTGAATCGAGTCAGTTTGCAGAAGTGAAAGCCGTTCAGCTGGCCTTAGATATTGCTGAACGAGAAAAGTGGCCAGTTCTCTATCTCTATACTGATTCATGGATGGTAGCAAATGCCCTGTGGGGGTGGTTACAGCAATGGAAGCAGAACAACTGGGAACGCCGGGGCAAACCCATCTGGGCTGCTGCATTGTGGCAAGATATTGCTGCCCGGGTAGAGAACCTGGTTGTAAAGGTACGCCATGTAGATGCTCATGTGCCCAAGAATCGGGCTACTGAAGAACATCAAAACAACCAGCAGGTGGATCAGGCTGCTAAGATTGAAGTGGCTCAGGTGGACCTGGACTGGCAACATAAAGGTGAATTATTTATAGCCCGATGGGCCCATGACACCTCAGGCCATCAAGGCAGAGATGCAACATACAGATGGGCTCGTGACCGAGGGGTGGACCTGACCATGGACACTATAACACAGGTTATTCATGATTGTGAAACATGTGCTGCAATTAAGCAAGCCAAATGGTCAAAGCCTCTCTGGTATGGAGGACGATGGCTGAAATACAAATATGGAGAGGCCTGGCAGATTGATTACATCACACTCCCCCAAACCCGCAACGGCAAGCGCCACGTACTTACAATGGTGGAAGCAACCACCGGATGGCTGGAAACATATCCTGTGCCCCATGCCACCGCCCGGAACACTATCCTGGGCCTTGAAAAGCAAGTCCTATGGCGACATGGCACCCCAGAAAGAATTGAGTCAGACAATGGGACTCATTTCCGAAACAACCTTATAGACACTTGGGCCAAAGAACATGGTATTGAGTGGGTGTATCACATCCCTTATCATGCACCAGCCTCCGGGAAAGTTGAACGATACAACGGACTGTTAAAGACTACACTGAAAGCGATGGGTGCTGGGACATTCAAAAATTGGGAAACACATTTGGCAAAGGCCACCTGGTTAGTCAATACTAGAGGATCTGCCAACCGAGCTGGACCTGCCCAATCAAACCTGTTACGCACTGTAGAAGGGGATAAAGTTCCTGTAGTGCACGTAAGAAACATGCTGGGTAAGACAGTCTGGGCTACTCCTGCCTCAGGAAAAGGCAAGCCCATTCGTGGGATTGCTTTTGCTCAGGGACCTGGATGCACTTGGTGGGTAATGCAAAAGAATGGGGAGGTCCGGTGTGTACCTCAAGGGGACCTAATACTGGGTGAGAATAGCCCATGAGTTGAATTGTAGTATGTTAATTATCATATAACACTGTATGTCATCACTACCATGGTTGCTATATATCATAGATGAAAATGGTGATTAATTAGAAGGTATTGGAAAGAGTGTAACCTGAGCATGACATAAATGGTATGGAATGAGGGGTAGATATCTGTCCTGGTTTCAGTTAGGTCAGAGTTAATTTTCCTCCTAGTAGCTGGTAGGGTGCTATGTTTGGGATTAGAATGAGAAGACCGCTGATAACATGCTGATGTTTTAATTGTTGTAGAGCAGTGCTTACACCAAGCCAAGGACTTTTCAGCCTCTCTCTGTCCTGCTAGCGAGCAGGCTAGGGATGCAGCAGGAGCTGGGAGGGGGCAGACCCAGGACAGCTGACCCAAACTGGCCAAAGGGGTATTCCATACCATCTGACGTCATGCTGAACAATATATAGGGGTGGCTAGCTGGGGTGGAGGGGGGGGCCGGCTGCTCGGGGATAGGCTGGGCATCGGTCAATGGGTGGTGAGCAATTGCATTGTGCATCACTTATTTCGTACACATTATTACTATTAATACTATTATTATTATTATTATTGTTGTTATTCTTTTCCCTGTCTTAATAAACTGTCTTTATCTCAACTCACAGGCTTCACTTTCCCGTTTCTCTCCCCCATCCCGGAGAGGGAGGGGGGAGGGTGAGCGAACGGCTGTGTGGTGTTTGACTGCCAGCCGGGCTAAACCACAACAATCATAGAACGGCTTCAGTTGGAAGGGACCTTAATAAAGATCATCTACTTATCTGCTGATATATCCTTGAATTCATATTCATATATATGAATACACATAAATAATATATTAAAAATTATCATACACGTACATATATATGAATAATATATTAGCATATTAGCTGAGATGAATAATAAACATAGTGCTCCTCATTCGTATACCTGGACGATAGCATGAGGTCTACAGAGATACTATGTTAATGGAAACACATGATCTCTTTTGCTTGTTCTGCTACCTGGACTAATGATAGACAACTCTAATCAACAGACTGTGAAGCTATTTTGGCCTTGTGTTGTTTCTACATGAACACAATTCCTTGATATATCTGACTGTTTTGGAGTAACATGAGATATACTTATTGTGGCACTATACCACACTTATAGATCTCAAAGGTATCTAAAA
Organism: Cygnus atratus; assembly: GCF_013377495.2. NCBI lineage: Eukaryota > Metazoa > Chordata > Aves > Anseriformes > Anatidae > Cygnus > Cygnus atratus. Next base: position 162,071,759 of record NC_066362.1, read on the forward strand.
CAAATTTCCACTGTTCTGCCACTTCAACCAGAACCTCAGGAAACAGGAACTCATATTCATCCACCCATACAGAAATTCCCTAAGTTTTCATTTCCTGACAGGTCTCTTAAATATTCTGAAAAGAGTTGTCTCCCTGAGGTCTCCCAGGACCACTCTGTCATAAGAGCCCAGAAAAGAATATACACAAAAACACTGATATAAAGATGTGTTCTTTTTTTATAATTATGTACATTAATTAGAAGTGCCTCTAATCTGAACAATAGCTTTTAATTGTATTCAGACTGAGTCACTGAAGGAAACAAAGAATTGGAGCTGCTTTTCAATGTATTTGCTAAGCTGCAGCAGTATTTTCAGCTACTGTATTTGGGAGCACACCAAACACAGTTCATGTCTCAATTGTATGAAAATGGTGAACTTCATATCTTTAAATTCTTCCAGCCACCATACATTTAAAGTTTTTCTACCACCTCAAAAACATCCACTGTTCAATTTTCACCTCTTTCTAAAATTTCCACCCTGCTTCTAGCTTTCCTTTTGTGCACTAATAATTTATAAAGTACAGACCTCTTTCTTTATAAGACTTTGCTATTTACTTTAAATTTTCCTTATATTCAAATATTTTTTTTCCAGGTCATTTTACAAAAAATGATTTACTGCTTCTGGATCCAGCAGTTTTTCAGAAGTTTTTTAAAAAAAAAAGTTCTTGTAAACAAATCTACTTACAAAAAAATGTTTAATAAACTCATATGCTTTTCTTATTTTCTTGGTAACTACACCCTACATTTTAATTTGCAGATATTATGTGTGTTTTCTTTTCACCAACTTTCCCAGGTCTCTACTTTGTGAGGAGAGGCCTTTCCAACCACATTATCTCCAAACTCCCGTGATGACAGAGAGTCATTCTTTCAGTTCCCTTGGAAGGAACAACATCCCTTAGACATCTGTTGACAAGATATGACACAATAGCTTTTATTCTCTTTCCCTCCTCTTTTCTCCCTCAAGGAATAAAATGTCTGTACCACTATCAAAAACTGAATGAGTAGCTATTTATCTTGTAGTTTTTTGTTATTTTTTGTTTGGTTGGTTTTGTAGGTGTCTTACATTTTGCCCATTCCAGAAGAGGAGGCTGAACTGGAGTTGCTGCCTCAAATACTGTTAATAACCTGTACTTGAAACATCAACTGATCTTCTGTGGAAAACATTTATCTAAAGGACTTAGCAGAATGCATATTGTTATATTATACATATAGAATACATATAGAATTTTTTTTTCTTTAAATACATGAATAGTGTGAGTCAATAACAGAAGGACAGGGAAAAATAAATAAAAAATAAAAATAAAAAGACAAGGGTACACACTAGGATATCTAAGATATTTAAGATATTTTTCCAGAATGTATCGTTAGGTTGGAAGATTTTAAAAACATATGTAGAAATTTATAAGCATAACAGCTTGCCTCGGAATAATCATAGAATCATCGAATCATTAAGGCTGGAAAAGACCTCCAAGGTCATTTGGTCCAACCATTCCCCTACCACTAATATCACCCACTAAACCATGTCCCTAAGCATCATGTCCAACCTTTCCTTAAACACCCCCAGGTACGGTAACTCCACCACCTCCCTGGGCAACCAATTCCAATCGGTTCCTCACTCTTTCTGAGAAGAAATGTCTCCTAATTTCTAACCTAAACTTCCCCTGGTGCAACTTGAGGCCATTCCCTCTAGTCTTATTACTAGTTACCTGTGAAAAGAGGCTGATCTCCAGCTCCCCACAACTTCCTTTCAGGTAGCTGTAGAGAGCAATAAGGTCTCCCCTGAGCTTCCTCTTCTCCAGACTAAACAAGCCCAGTTCCCTCAGCCGCTCCTCATAGAGCTTGTGTTCCAGGCCCTTCACCAGCTTCATAGGCCTTCTCTGGACATGTTCCAGGGCCTCTATGTCCTTCTTGTAGTGAGGGGCCCAAAACTGAACACAGTACTCGAGATGTGGCCTCACCAGAGCAGAATACAATGGGATGATCACCTCCCTAATCTTTCCAGTATATTTGAGTGATGCAGCAACTCTAGACAAACATTAAAGCATTATACCACAGCTTGTTCTAGTTACTGACTATCATAGGCAAATCAGTTTTGTCACTTCTTCAAGCTGTTCATACTTTTGGATTGATGTTACCTGTAATTCCGAGCTCTATTATTTTATTGTATTTTTTTAAATTATCACATTACTGGATGTACGTTACTGATGTACGTCACTAGATTCTTGTGAGAAATAATCATAAGAAAATAAGATTGCCATGACTTCAGAAATCATGACTATCTAATTTTGACCTGGCACGATCATCTATATCTATTTCTGACAGTGTTCCAGTGATATAGACAACCCAACCTTCCAAGACAGCATACAACTGGGGCTTTACTTCTCTTACTTTTATAAAACTTTCCTGATATCTAACCTGATCATTTTGCTAAAAAAAATAACTCTAATGAAACAATAGCAACTTATTACTGCTCTTATCTGCCATGGTCATGGAAAACAGATTATTCTTTCATTGTTCAGAACATTGTTTTACATATTTGAAGGCAGTTATCGTGAACTCTCCAAATATTCTTAAGGTAAGTAAGAGCATTTCTTTCATTCATTCCTCACACATGACATTTCCCACACTTTTGCATATTTTTGTTGCTCTCATCAAGACCATAGGCCACACATTGTGATTCTGTAGTACCCAATCTTGAACTCAGTATTCCAGCTGATACTTTAATAATTCTCAGTACAGCAGATGAAACATTACATATTTTGCAGCCTTTATTCCTTTTTACACATCTCCATTTTGTTGCCTTTTTCACAACAGTATGCCATAGCGAAATTCTGGTCCACTATAATCTCAGAGCCTTTTCTAAATACCACCCTCAGTTCTTCTCAGTTAATTTCACTCAAAAATCAAGATTATGTTGAACTCTGGTCCAATTCTTTAGTTTAACAATGGTCATGCTTCAGTCCAATTAAGATTATAAAGATCTGTTGTATATCTTTCATACTTGGTTCTTGCTGAAGATTCCTCTTCTGTTTACATTGTCTTCATATGGAAGTCTTTCCATACCACGGATTAGCCTGTTGACCTTCGTGTACTTTTTCCAGTTCTGCTGTACAATCTATTAGGTGGGATGATAAAATATCACAAGACATGTTTTTCAAGCACTATTCTTTGAATCAATTATGTAGTTCTGTTACTTTCCATATAATAGTTTATAAAATAGGTACAAACATCAGAATCAAGCTGTAGGAGATTTAACATATTGTTACAGGATAAATATTTCAAAACCAGTCTTTCAATAGCGTTTCATATTAACAGTTTTATCATAATCAATTTTATGCTGTACCTTCAGTTTGGAAAGCACACAGCTGCATCATATTATTGAAACACTTTTTGCATACCTGTTCTCATCTGGGTTCCTGGTTTATTGTGTAGGACACAAAACACCTTTTGTTCTGAAGAAGGTTTACATGCATTGTGTAGATATGATAGTGGAAAGATTTAAATTGCTTATGCAATGATAATTTCAGGTCTCATAATATAAAAATAGGCCTATCTGCCAATTCATACATATCTGCTTGTCTTCACCTTATTATGAGCTTGATCCAGCACTCACTGAAATCACCAACTTCATTTAACAAAATTTTTCCTGCATTTAAGTCCTTTGGGGAAAGGCTTCAGCTGCCTGTTCTGAACAGATTGTTGAATCCTAGTGGAATATCGGGGACTTAAGAAAGTCTTCAGGCTTCTTCCTATGAGGACTTGTTTCAACAGCGAAGACTTGGCCTTCACTGTTAAACACTTACTACACTGTGGCAGTACAGTCATTATTCTATGCATCATACAGTATTTTTGATATGTTGACAGATATACACACCGATGAAATTCCATATGACAGGAAGCAATTTCAGCTGAGCTCAGGGTACTTGCTGTTTTAATTGGAAAGTAATACTGGCAACAAAACACCATGATAAATCCAAATATGAATTACAATGTATTCTTATAGTTCAGTTAAGCAACAGTTTTAAATTTTGGTCTTAATGTAATATTTTAGCATCCAAAAAAACAACACAAAAAATGTTCATGAATTGAACTGAGAATTGAACAGCACACATATATGTGTTTTTGTGTATGTGTTTGTATGTATAACCAAATGTACATAAATGAAAACATGATTTTTAATCAGGAAAAAAAAAAGACATCAAGAAGCAACAGAATTATTATTATTATTATTATTTAAATAAGGTGTCCCTACTAGTTTTTATAAAATTCGTTACCATAGATGGCTGAATGACTTGCTAATCTTTGTTGCAGTTTAAGCACACTACAGTAACAAAAATATAAAAATAAAGATTAAAAGAAAAGAGCTAGAGATAGACAGGGATACCTTTTGTTTTTCACCAATAGGTAAAAATGCTAAAAGTTGGGCTTCCAGGGATAGGACTCAGCTCACATAAAAGTCTAAGACTGGACATCAACATCTATGACAATGACATTGTGCTCATTGGACTGTCAGTAGAGGAACACATTTTCTCTCATCATCAGAGATCTGAGACAGTTCAGGTCAATTGTCTGTTTCTCTCCACTGACTTTAAGAAAACTATTGTGAAGTGTCCAGGCTGAATGTTTAACATTTACAAGCCTGAAATAAAGGGAGAAATGTCCCATTCAAAAATTTGAAGAGAACTAGAAATTTTGAAGATACTGATGATTATTTTTTTTAAGTCAGTGTCAAATTAGTAGCCATGATAAAATATTGGATTTATCTTGATCTTGTAAGGTTTTTGAGCAAGTACTTGACCATAAACATGTTAACATACCCAGTAACCTCACTTGTAACTTAAATTTAATGGAATAGCTTAACAACTCAATGTTGGGATCAAGTACTAGTTACATCGGAACCAAGGATCTTATTATCTTAACTGTATGTCAATGTCATAAATGATATGGGCTCTATACACTAAAATCTGATATGCAGTGTCACCTAAACCTGTCTGAATTAGTTTAGTAGACTTCTTTCATTTTGGTTCTGAAAGGTACTAAAAAGAGAAATAAGTACTGATATATTTGTAAGGAGGTAAGAATCTGCCAGATATCACTTGTCACAAGGTTTGCCAATCTGTCAGTGCTTAATTGAGCCAAGCATTTTTAATAGCTGAAATAATTGAATAATCAACAAACTATCCTAAACCAAACTCTGAAGTTCTTAAGATCTGTTCATTTCTACTTTAAATTCTAATTGGACTGATTTCACTAGAGTTAACACTTTATACCAATTTGCATAAACATTTTTAGTAGTGATATAAAATATATTTTTCTCTAAATAAAGCATACTGCTATTTTGTGACTTGTGAACTTCAAATCTATAGTGGAGACAAATTTAATAAAAAAAATATAATAATTTTATCTCAAAGGAAATTCATATCATGTTATTAACGATAAATATTGTTAACAAGACTTTCCCAATATTAGAAACTGCAAATGGGAATTTGCAACACATATTAAATAACATGCAAAATGTCCATGGATGTAATATTCTGAGCCATTATTATATGAATCCACCACTTTCAACATGCTCTCATTCATACGAAGTGATCACTATAAACTCATGTATAAACTTGTATCAACTTGATCTTTCTTAAATGACACAGAACTATAAAGAAATGTCGTTATACATATTGCAGTCATAAAAATTACATACAGTGTTGTAAAGGATCTCTTGTGGAGAAGTAGAATACAAAAGAAAGAAAGAAAAAAAAAAGAATTTGTTTTGTGATGTGGCTGAGGAGAGAGAATCTATTGTTTCCAGTAGTGGTAAATCAGGTGGCATTCCCTAAGGTTTTTATTCTACACCCACAAATGTCCCCCTACAAACTAATTTCCTTTCCATTCCACAAGCTGCTCATCCTGATGTCAGAGCAGTGAAGATATTATTAACCAGGAAAAATACTAAGAGTAAGTGCTATTAAGAGCTTCTTTTGTTACAGTCAAATTGATTTTATAGTTAAAATAAACCCGAGCTTCCTTTGGAAAACACGCACAAGTACATACCGCAATAATTCTGATTAACAGAGTTAACCATCCTGTTCTCCATTAAATACTTCAGCAAGTGAAAGTGCTGTCCTTTTACAGAGATTTATTCCTCAAAATGCATTTTCTCTATTTTGTTTTTTTCTTTTGGGGGGGGGGGGGGGGGGAAGGGAGGGGATCTTTAACTAGACCTTAGAATCCTAAAACCTACACACTTTTTTTTGTTATCATCTGTTAGAAATGTCAAGAAGGACACTATGGAATAAGATAATAAATTAATAAATTCAGCAGTTGGAAAATCACAGAACAAGTCCAAAGACACAGTGTGGGTCAAAATGCAGATATTATTTTTTTCTCATTATAATCACTTCACCGTTGAGCTTTAATTTTAAAACTATCACTGCTGTGTTTTTAATGCCTTTCATATATTCTGCTGAAGCATAGGAACCTGTGTGTCTCTCAGTGATATCCATGTACAGAGCATAACTGTGGCTTTTCAACACTGACAGGAATAAACAATTCTAACATATTTGTTATCAAAGAAAAATGTTACTTTCATGTAACTCTCTGAGAGTGAGGCACTTCTCATAACACGAAAATGAACATTTCTAACATTATACAGCAAACATGGGCTACAACAGCCATTTTGCAGAGATGTTTTCTGCTTTACTGAGTCCATTTGGGCCCCTCCTTTTCTTCTAAAATGTGCCCACCTTCCTTGATATGTAGTCATGAGTCTTAAAGAACAGGACAAAACATAATCATGACATATTATCTAGTTAATAGTATAAAAACTTATAGTTTTACTTTTTTTTTTTTTCCAAGTATGTAATATAAATTGAAATCCTTTGACTACACTGTTATGCACATGCACAAAGTTTAGCCTGTAACATTTAATATTTTCTAGTATGAAGTTTTAGTAAGTGAATATAGTTTAATATATTAAATGAGAAACCTTGATGAAAAGTACTGCATATGATTAAGTACAGTTCCTATCTTACTGTTTAGAGAGTCAGTCAGAATTTTTTCTCTGCATAAAATGGAAGCCAGACTGGGTCTTATAGAAAAGAGTTTTGACATGGATTATCAAATCTTCCTTGACTCTTCAAAAAGGAAAATCCTAGCACTACCATAACACTAAGCCCACTGTCAGTGTTTCCATAAGTAGCTTCATTCACACCATCGTCTAATTTACCCTTTGAACTACATTTGCAACAGTTAAACCATTTAATATTATCTTCTTTATATATTCTGTTGTATGGTAGTAATTAAACTGCAAATTGTAGCACCTGTGTTTGCTGTTTTATTTCACATCATAGTTTCCAGATGGCATGGAACAGAAGATACAGCAATTCAGTCTCAATTACAACAGGGAAACACTTTGGAATGAATAGCACAATGTCTCATCATACTGCCACTAGATCCCTTCCCTCCACCCCCAAAAAAAAAAAAAAAAAAAAAAGGAATCCCTTCAACTACATGAAGTTAACTACAGCAAAAAGCACAATTCCAGATTAAGAGTATCCCTTTCCTTTTAAAGAAAACTAGAGGTAAACAGAAAACTCCAGCCTCTCTGTCTACTCCTGTGAGTTAATCACAGTGAGTTAAAAGAATTATTGCAAGATCATGAGCAAAATTCTAAACCCTACTTTCATCTCTTCCTTCTTTGCTGGAGACAGACGGATATACATCTCTTTGCTTAAATACATCTATATAAAAAAAAAAAAGTACATTTTTGCTTGTTTGTTTGTAGTGTTAAATTGTTCAGCACAGTCATTTTTCTTCTTATGCTTCAACCAAGGAAATCCAGACCTTATTTGCTGTGAAAACAATGGTAGTACTGTCACTGGGTATTTTAGTACTGTCCAGTGGAATGTGGTGGCCCTCAAACCATCTAAGACCCAATCCAGTAAGTCTCTTAAAATGACTTCAGTTAGCTATGACTTCCATCTATCTATACATCCATCCATCCATCATATATACAAAACTGCAATATTTTATCTTTTATTTTCCCTTCATCCACGATCAGAGGAGCTGTATTTTCTGCTCCAAGAATTCCCATCTTCCCAAAAGCTCTTATTTTACCACTAGAGGGCCAGTAGATACTACGTTTCTTTTACTTGCCGATTGGATGGCTAATGTTGGAAGAATCTGAAGCGGGAAAGAACAAGTATTATTTCTGGCAGTTTGTCATTGCTTTGTTTTGCTTGTTTGCCACTGGACACTGCTCAGAGAATCTAAATGAGTTCTTATGGAGCACAGATTTGAAATGCACAATTCTGGTGACGGGATCAGAAATGCCCAAGTAAATATGTAAGAATCTACTTCATGCAGTTTATAACACAAATACACTCTCCACACAAATACCTTCTCCACACACATCGATATGTTAAACTCTATGCTTGTATGAATGACCACGAGTGCATTTGAACTCAACTGCAAGTTTCCCTGAAGACTTAAGAGAGCTTGCATCAGGTTTTCAGAGATTACTAGTTAGGGTATATCCACAACCTTCCTTACCAAAAAATTGTAAGGACATTCCTGTGGTATAAAATTAGTTGAAAATACTATTACTTTAGGATATTTATGTATTGTTCTTTTTAGAATGAGGCTGTTTTACAACAATTTGGATGGAATAAATTAAATGTCTTGCTCTAGGCCATTAAAAATTGATTCAACACAGGATATCTGATGGAGCTTCATGAGTCTACCTTAGTAATATCTACTGGAATGATTTTCAAGTACTGGCTAAAGTAAATTCCTGTGTATTTCCACTTAAACCATCTGCCAATCTTAATACTTATTCCTGAGGGAGGAAAACTTCCAGGACTGTTTTTCATTTAATTTGCAAGGACATCCTGCTTAGGTACTTATCAAAAGAACAGAAGATGCCAAATGCCACAAACCTCAGTTTAGAAAACTTAATGGATCAGACTAAAGTAAGAAGTTATATTAAAAACAAACAGGAAAAAAAAAAAAAAAAAGCACCACCATTCTTTCTTTATATGTATTTTGTTCCTTTAAGGCCAAATACATTTATGCATGTTTCAACAGTAACTGCACTCTGTTTCCTAAACATTAAAGGATTTTGCTAAAAGTTGCTAAACTCTACTAGTTTGATGATTAAGGATGAAAAAATAAATAAATAAATAAGCAACTGAGCAACTGAGCAGTACTCAGAAATTATGACTGATTTAGGGCACCAGTTAGTTTAGCTGCCTAAAAAGTCATTGACAACAGGTGTGGAATCAATTCAGGAGTGTTTGCATAATTTGATACTCATTTAGAGATATTGTCATTGTGTCTGAGCCTAGGATATTGGTGTCTATCTCATTCTTCAAGCTGTTTGGATCAAGCAAGAGACTTACCTGTGCCTGCCTTTCTGGAAATGCTTATGCTGGTGGGCTGTGGGAGGAGGAGGTGAGGGAAGAGAGAGGAAGAGAATTAGACCATAGCTAGAGGATACTCACAGCACCAAATAATGCATAACCACTTATCAAAAAATGCACAGCCATGGACAGACATTTCACAGCACTGACAGAAAGAGCATGAGGGTAGAGAATGATGGTTTGCCCTGGACTGTTTGTGTTCATTTCTTCTTCCAAAGACAGTGTCTAATCACCAGTCTGTGTGCAAAAGTGGGACTGCAGTTGTAAGACTGTTAAATATTGACCTGCTGTGCCAAACTAGATTAGTAAGATAAACAAAAGAAAGCTTAAGAATTGCCCAGTTGTTAATACACCTGCATTCCCCTGGCAGAAGAAAGGGGTCTTGAGTTCCATTTCCTGATTCAGAGACCTTATACTTTCTACATTTAAGAATCACTGGATAAAATGCTTTAATCTTAATAGCAAGAACAAGAATGCAGGAAGAAAAGGAAGAAAAAGGCAAGCAGGGACCTGCCCCAAAGTACTAATAAAAATTGCCTTATTCTTTCCACTGAATCTCTGAGGAGGCTGAATTCCTACAGTTCCCACTGGCTTCACATAATAAAATTTCCATCCTAGGGAAAAATACAACCAAATTCTGTCTGAGTTTATTGTTCAGTATGCTAAAGGGTCTCTACCAGCTCTGATAACTTCCAGGACCTCTTTTACAGACAGAGTTTTTATATACACTGTGGATAGAAGTCACCCCCCTGCTACAATGTAAACTGATCTACCTTAGCTATTCACCTGGAGTTCTTTTATAGGTAAAGAACATAATTTTGAGAAGAAAATCATCTTATCGTAGATAGTTACCTAAGCAAAGTTCAATGACTTATACTATGGAAAGGTTTATTTCCTTCTGTTGAATAAAAAGTAGTCTAAATAGGTACTTGGATGCAAATGTCTACTTTTTAGATACCCGAAATGAAGTTAGCAACAACACGTCCTGTTTCAAGAGGAGGTTTGCCTGCATAAGAGTAGTGTGCTCAGTGTCAGGTCTTCATGTTAGCTGAACAGCAAAACAATCAGTGAAGTTCTGACCACAATCCTTTTACTGTTAATGTGAAAAACCCAGGAACACATCCTGAATTTTATCTTCACAGCAATCAAAACTTGGCTGAAGGCACATTTTGGAATCTTTTCCTGCTAACAGGAAGAACAGAGTTAGACGAGAAATAGCCTGACTTACTGTAACTAAAAAGAAGTGGACACCCACTGTTTTGAAAAACAGACAATATAACTGTGTTAATGTGAATCTATGGCTAAAAGCTGTCAAATGCACAGCTGGAAAAGGGGAGGAGAAAATCTGTTCCAAAGAATCCACCAAAGACTGGCATCTGAAGTTATCTTTGCTAGATTTTATCATCCCTTTGCACAGACAGGCAGGGTGGAAATGTTTTTTTCAGTATTAGATTTTCTGGCCCCACATCAGTCTTGGCCCATTTGGGCTTTTCCAATGCCTTTCTGCTCCTATATAGGCAGATTGCATAAAGCTGGTCTTTATGCCCTGCTGGGAGTATTAACCCTGTATGCTTCTCCTCCTTGTCTCCAGATCCAAAGCAAGAAAACATTAGGTTGCCTGCCAAGAGCCCATATGTGGCTAAAGAAGAGTTGATTGGACTTGTATATTAATGAAGATCGACCTATAGAAAAAAGTAGACAAAGACAAATAAAAAGGGAAGGGGAAGGGGAAGGGGAAGGGGAAGGGGAAGGGGAAGGGGAAGGGGGAAGGGGAAGGGGAAGGGGAAGGGGAAGGGGAAGGGGAAGGGGAAGGGGAAGGGGGAAGGGGAAGGAGAAGGGGAAGGGGAAGGGGAAGGGGAAGGGGAAGGGGAAGGGGAAGGGGAAGGGGAAGGGGAAGGGGAAGGGGAAGGGGAAGGGGAAGGGGAAGGGGAAGGGGAAGGGGAAGGGGAAGGGGAAGGAAACCTAAACCTTGTTAAAATTGTGACTCAGATAAATGTCTGCCAGGCAATTCAGAGTCAAGGATGACATTCCATTACAAGGTCATGCTGTTGCTCTTGTCTCCAAGTTCTCATAGGCATTGGAGAAAACTGTGTAGTCTGAATTGTCTTATTTTTTTTCCACTGGAGTTCCTAATGTAATCATTTATATGTGCCTTTCCTCTGTTTGAAAATGCTTCATTCATGAACTCAAGGTTTATAATGATCCATTTTGAAATGCTGCATTAGCTGTAGGAAGAGCCAGTTTGTCATAATAAAAGACCATTAGCCACTTAGTCATATTTAGCACTATGGGACTAAAAGGGTTTTTCTAGTGTGCCTTTTTTTTTTTTTTTCTTCTTCTATTCAGTTTTCAAAAAGGCGATCAACTCAACTGTGGAAGTGTTTTACTAAGAAATTCTATCTGATACAGCACTGTTAACTCAGTCAGCAGAGATCTCTCCTGACAAAACAACACTCGTTTGCTCAGATGCCTAAGCTGTCATGAAGTTATTTTTAAAATTAGCAATTGTAGTATAACAAAAGAGTTAGTTTGACAGGGACATCAGTTCACAATCATGTAAGACCAACACATCTATAAATTCTATCACCTGATGCTTTGGAGGCAGAATAACTGGGTTAACTTCCTTTGACAAGGAAACAAATCAGCCCTGTGTTAGAGCCAAATGATGTTTGGCTAAGCAGTTTATCAGAGTATTGCAGAAACTTGCATGTAAGGGTAGATGCATAGGAAATGAAGGTCAGGAAGGATTAAATCCAAGTAAACTCCAGTAACATTTAAAAATCATTGCAATCGTCTCAGGCCAACCAGGAACATAGTATCAATATAACACCCTTTCACTTAGCTTTATTCTCTACATTAGAGAATCTTTTGATGTTGTGGAACTCCAGGCTGGGAATGATAAGGTTGAATCCCTGTGGGTTAGGATCCGCGGGAAGGCCGGCAAGGCTAGCGTCCTGGTCGGGGTCTGTTATAGACCGCCGAACCAGGATGAGGAGACGGATGAGGAGTTTTATAGGCAACTGACAGAAGTTGCAAAATCGTCGGCGCTTGTCCTCGTGGGGGACTTCAACTTCCCGGATATATCCTGGAAACACAACACGGCACAGAGAAAGCAGTCTAGGAGGTTTCTGGAGAGCGTGGGAGATAGCTTCCTGATGCAGCTGGTCAGTGAACCTACCAGGGGTGGTGCCCTGCTAGACCTTCTCTTCACAAACAGAGAAGGACTGGTGGGAGATGTGGTGGTCGGAAACTGTCTTGGACAGAGTGACCACGAAATGGTAGAGTTCTCTATTCTTGGCGAGGCCAGGAAGGGGACCAGTAAAACTGCTGTCTTGGAGTTCCGGAGGGCTGACTTTGAGCTGCTCAGGACGCTGGTTGGCCGAGTCCCTTGGGAGGCGGTTCTGAAGGGCAGAGGAGTCCAGGAAGGCTGGGCGCTCCTCAAGAAGGAAATCTTAACGGCACAGGAGCGGTCCGTCCCCACGTGCCCAAAGACGAGCCGGCGTGGAAGAAGACCGGCCTGGCTCAACAGAGAGTTGCGGCTTGTGCTTAGCAGAAAAAAGAGGGTTTATAATCTTTGGAAAAAAGGGCGGGCCGCTGAGGAGGACTACAAGGATGTAGCGAGGCTGTGCAGGGACAAAATTAGAAAGGCCAAAGCTCATCTGGAGCTCAACCTGGCTACTGCCGTTAAAGACAACAAAAAATCCTTTTACAAATATATCAATGCGAAACGGAGGACTAAGGAGAATCTCCATCCTTTACTGGATGCGAGGGGAAACCTAGTTACTAAGGATGAGGAAAAGGCTGAGGTGCTTAATGCCGCCTTTGCCTCAGTCTTTAGCGGCAATACCGGTTGTTCTCTGGATACCCAGTGCCCTGAGCTGGTGGAAGGGGATGGGGAGCAGGATGTGGCCTTCGCTATTCATGAGGAAATGGTTGGCGACCTGCTAAGGAGCTTGGATGTGTGCAAGTCGATGGGGCCGGATGGGATGCACCCGAGGGTACTGAAAGAACTGGCGGAGGAGCTGGCCGAGCCGCTTTCCATCATTTATCGGCAGTCCTGGCTATCAGGGGAGGTCCCAGTTGACTGGCGGCTAGCCAATGTGACGCCCATCTATAAGAAGGGCCGGAGGGCAGACCCGGGGAACTATAGGCCTGTCAGTTTGACCTCAGTGCCAGGAAAGCTCATGGAGCAGATTATCTTGAGGGTCATCACGCAGCACTTGCAGGGCAAGCAGGCGATCAGGCCCAGTCAGCATGGGTTTATGAAAGGCAGGTCCTGCTTGACGAACCTGATCTCCTTCTATGACAAAGTGACGCGCTTGGTGGATGAGGGAAGGGCTGTGGATGTGGTTTACCTTGACCTCAGTAAGGCTTTTGACACCGTTCCCCACAACATTCTCCTCAAGAAACTGGCTGCTCGGGGCTTGGACTGGCGTACGCTTCGCTGGGCTAGAAACTGGCTGGATAGCCGGGCCCAGAGAGTTGTGGTGAATGGAGTCAAATCTGGTTGGAGGCTGGTCACAAGTGGTGTCCCCCAGGGCTCGGTACTGGGGCCGGTCCTCTTTAATATCTTTATCGATGATCTGGATGAGGGCATCCAGTGCACCCTCAGTAAGTTTGCAGATGACACCAAGCTAAGTGCGTGTGTCGATCTGCTCGAGGGCAGGAAGGCTCTGCAGGAGGATCTGGATAGGCTGGAGCGATGGGCTGAGGTCAACTGTATGAAGTTCAACAAGGCCAAGTGCCGGGTCCTGCACGTGGGGCGCAAGAACCCCAAGCAGAGCTACAGGCTGGGAGATGAGTGGCTGGAAAGCTGCCTGGCCGAGAAGGACCTGGGAGTATTGGTTGATAGTCGGCTGAATATGAGCCAGCAGTGTGCTCAGGTGGCCAAGAAGGCCAACAGCATCCTGGCCTGTATAAGAAGCAGTGTGGCCAGCAGGTCTAGGGAAGTGATTGTGCCCCTGTACTAGGCTCTGGTGAGGCCGCACCTTGAGTAGTGTGTTCAGTTTTGGGCCCCTCGCTACAGGAAGGACATGGACGTGCTCGAGCGAGTCCAGAGAAGGGCAACGAAGCTGGTGAGGGGTCTGGAGAACAAGTCTTACGAGGAGCGGCTGAGGGAGCTGGGCTTGTTCAGCCTGGAGAAGAGGAGGCTCAGGGGCGACCTTATCACTCTCTACAGTTACCTTAAAGGAGGCTGTAGCGAGGTGGGGGTTGGTCTGTTCTCCCACGTGCCTGGTGACAGGATGAGGGGGAATGGGCGAAAGTTGCGACAGGGGAGTTTTAGGTTGGATGTTAGGAAGCACTTCTTTACCGAAAGGGTTATTAAGCATTGGAACGGGCTGCCCAGGGAGGTGGTGGAGTCACCATCCCTGGAGGTCTTTAAAAGACGTTTAGATGTAGAGCTTAGCGATATGGTTTAGTGGAGTACTTAGTGTTAGGTCGGAGGTTGGACTCGATGATCTTGAGGTCTCTTCCAACCTAGAAATCTGTGTCTGTGTGTCTGTGTTTATATCAGCTTCCTTTTTTTTTTTTTTATTTTTTTATTTTCCTTCTCTCTCATTCCATTCAGACTACTAAAATTCAAAGAATTAATTCAGAATTGTGCAGGCATTCCTATGCATCCTGAAATTTGTTCCTATCAATTGGTTCTTTATGCCTGTCAGTAGAGGCCGGATGTTTGCAGTTGCTGGCAGGTGTTGTTCAAGGCCCAGCGAACAGCTGATAGACTGGCAGTGTACATTGAAAGAGCACAGCCCAGAGCCTGGGAAAGGTCCTAATGCTGAATACTCTCAGCTCTGATGGCTTAGCACATGCAAAATTAGAGAACTAGCACTGAAGACAGTGAATCTGACCTGTTTTTCAAAAGTCATTAGAAATTAGAAATGGTAATTCTTTCACAAGAAATGTAAATAATTTTGTGAATGGGACTTGTTGGCTTTCTTCACTAAGAAACTATGCCATAAGTTGAGCTCATCTGAGCATTTATTGAAGCTAATGTTTATTACTTTGTATTTTTTTTCCTTTATGATGAATTAGTATATTTATTAAATATTGTTTAAAAATAAAGTTATGTGTACTTGTCTGTAGAATTTGTGGGTGCTGAAAATATTCTGGCACTATCTCTCCCTCCCAGAGAATTATCTTTAAAAGGAGTGGGGGGATGTCTTTCAAATAGTAAAATCCTCATTTTTTCTGGATCTGATCTGAAAATAAAAAGTGTGGAAACAAAATGATGTTTGATAAAATATAATTTCGGCTCCAGTTTTCCTTGTTCCTTATTTTCTTTGGAAATCTCTGTGTTCATGGTACAGACAGGGTGAAACCCAAAGCTAGATGAGATCAGAAGAAGTCCTGTGTGTCCTAAGAGGATTTTCTGTAATACTCAAGAAGCATCTGTATGTATGTTTTTGTGTGTGTAAGAGAGAGGAAAAAAAAGAAAAAAAACACATCCTTTTCCATATCCTGCATTTAGACTGAGCTCCTTTCAGGATCATGAAGTTCTTGGAAATTCTGGTCTAAGTACAGCAATAAAACATTGTCTTATCCAGCCCTGACACTAGCTCCCTATACTGTCTGGCAGTATTTTCATGAATTTCTGCAAAAAAATGAAAACCATTATCTGCTTCATAGATTTTTTTTTTTTTTTTTTGGGGGGGGAGGAGTTCATGTTTTCAGCAAACTTAAAGTAAAGCATTATCATAACTAGGAGTCCAATTCCACAGTTCTTATTCAAAATTCAAGGGTTTTGTGAAACATAGATTTTATGTCTTTCATAATATTAAAGGATTTGGCACAATCAACACTTAGGGTCAGTACTTGTATTTGGAGTTATGGGGCATTTTATTACCCACATCTGGCCCTGTGGAAACTACTAGAGATATAACAGAAGTATTTGGGCTTTGGGAGAAAGGGTTCAAGGAAGTTTCACAGATATAAGAATGAACAGATAGCCTAGATGAGCATTCTAATTCTCTTCTATTTTAGCTTACTGTAATTTCAATTTACAATGGCATTTGATGTTAGATGAACTGCCTTGGAGAATCAAATAAAGATCTACAAGAAGAAACACAAGTTTAGAAGAAAAGGCATTAGAAGCAGATGGCAGGAAAGAGACAGGAATATATGCAGTAATTAACTTTTTCTGTTTCTTCACAGGGGAATCTGCAGCTTGCCAGGGAGAAACTACTGGCTTCTGTGACTAGAAGTCAGCTGCTCACCTGGGATAGAAGAATACATAGGAGACTAAAAAGTGAGCTCTAAAACAATAATTTCATAAGCAGTTTTTTGGGATGGGAAGCACACATATTTGTACTTATCTATGTTAATTTCCATCCAAAGCTAACTAGGAAGAGCAAATTAAACACAAGACAACTGAATGAATGAAAAACCTAGTCTATATCAGGTCTCTTCAAGATCAATTTTTGTGGCTGAGCTTACTGCTTCCAGGAGGAAAAACGGAATATAATTATACAAACTAAACTAAGCTAAACTAAAAATAAATAAATAAATAAATAAGTAAATAAAAAAAGAGAGAGAAAGAAATGAGAAAGAAACAAAGAAGGCAGAAAGCATGATATCTTTTGGTATTCATTTTTTCATTTTTATTCATTATTCGTTTTTATTAATCATTCAAATTATTCATTTTTATTAATTACTGAAAATTATCTGTATACTGAACTCTGTTTGAAGCAAAGGCACAACCGCACAAACCCAAAAAATTTTATCATCTTGCATGGACTACCAAAATCTGATGTGCCTTCATGTTAAGATTTCAAGATCACTCTTAAAAATACAGAATTTTGCAGCTATAAAAAGCAAACAGGAAAAGTTACAAGAGAAATTAATTTTCTTTATTTACTACTCTTTGTCTTAATACAGGGGAGATACAAGTCACAATGCCTGTACTTCTCCACAGCTTTACTAGTCTGCTTGAGAAAGAATCTAGTAATGGAGATTGTGCTGCTTCTGAGTGCTTTCCTTTTCACCACAGTCTCCCTGGTCATCCCAGAAGTGATGCAGTGTTCCCATGTCTTCCTCTGATGGTAAAAGAAAGAAGTGAAGAAAAGAGTTTGAGACTTTCTAAATCAGACATCAGACACAATTCATTTGATGTAACTTTAGGTATCTGAAGCAGGATAATTATACCTGTGTTAATCGTTATCAGCAGCAGAGGCTAGTGTGGACTGATTTATGTCATCCTAAAACAAAAACATAAAATAACAAACTTCACATTTTACCCCTTTTTTACTCATTTGTCTCCTAGTTCAGGTGTAGACATATACATTATACTTGTCTAAATTTAGGTGAAACAAATTGTACCTGAACCCCACCTGACATCTCCCCATCACTCTTCCCAGAGTTACCCAGAAAGTTATCCTGTGACCTTCATTTTAAGTTTAGAACAGCATCAACCAAGGCACTCCAGTACATGAACATTGTGGCAAGAATTTGCTAAATTGCAACAAGAACTTCAGTTTTCTCCACCCATCCTTTGTAGAGGGTGCTTCCCATCCTGCCTCAGAGTGGAAAGCAAAATAAAATTCTGTCATGCTACTAACATGGCAGGAAAAGGAAGAAGTACACACTGCTTCTTATCAGTCCTGAAAGGTAGGTACCCAAATCAGTGCTTGGGTTTATGAAATAACGTTTGTAATTTTTTAATCAATTACTCATAGAAGCATTATCCAAGCAAGAGAAAAAGCTTGTAAGACAAGGAGTTTCTGCTATATCAGTTCATGCAATTATTTCAGGAAACTCCTTATGAGGAGACAGTGTTCATAGGGAATGTAGAAAGAAAATGCTAGATAGGCCTATGATAACTTCAAGGTTGGTTTTTCCACCAGTCAACTCACACTCCTGTGCCTAAGGCAGAAGCGGGGAGTTGAAAGAAATGCTTTTTAAATGACAAATGGGTGCCAGTCATTTGTCATTTAAAAAGCATTTCTTGCAACTCCCCACATATACTACCTGACTCAGCAATATATGAAGTATTAACTTTTTAGTTGCAAATTTCAGCATTAGCAGGTATTTATCTATGTTTTTGTGTTCTATATTCACAAATCAGACTGCTTTTATTGTTATCTCTTAAAAGCATATGATTAAAATCACAAATGCTTCTACTTTGCCCTTTAAGATTTCCTTTTAAACACAAGTATGAAAAAAAGTCCTCAAGAGAAGGCCACAAAAATACTGCCTAGTATTAGTTTAAATCATAAGACACCGGGAACAATGCTGATCACAAGAAGAGTGCCAATTCATCTCTGCGTACATGCATATGTGCATGAAATGGAAATGGTGCTGAAGCATTTTCATGTGGTGCATTTTTATGTGATGTACCATCACGGAAAGATGATAACCATCTATTTTAGTGTTTCTGAAAAATTTCTAGAGAATTACATAGCGAATTGTGTTACTGGGAATGATATCTTATACATTGTTATAGAAAACTTCCACAGTAGCTATACATACCAAAGAGTTAAACCAAATATTAAAAAAAAAAAAAAAAAGGAAATGAATTCTTCACCGTAAGTTATACACTTTCTTCTTTGCAACACAAAAGAGGAAGCATGCACACTCAGTAGGATTTTTTATTTTTTTATTTTATTCTATTTTTTTACATGTTCCAAGGGACCAGGAATAAAGAGACCAAGAACTATCCGGAGTAAAATATTCAAAAAGAGAAAAAAAAGAGACAAAAAAAAAAAAAAGACTTCTATTGAAGATATTTACTATTGGATTTGGAGACATGCACAAAACTCAGTTACTGCCTGAAGAAAAAAAAAAACCTACATTTGAAAAATTCAGAAAGTAACTCCTCTCAAAAATATATACATGTATACTGACTACAACAGGAGTTAATTCTCTTAATTAATTTGATTTCTAAATATTGGCAGACTAAATGATATTTGAAATGTATTTATATCAATTTTCTTTTAAATTGCAAAGGATATTTAATGTAACCTAGCTTTAATTTCCATTAGCATAACAGGCCAGTATTTTTGTTTGTTTGTTTTGCGTAATCTTAATTGGACTGCAAATATTCTTTAGACTTTCTTCAGAATATTCTTTCAAAAATTTTAATCTGTGAGTAGCCTAGAAAAAATCATTGTTGATATTGAGAAGTATAACTTTTAATAAGGCAGTTGACAGCAATCAAATTTTATAGTAGGAATGTCGTTTTCACACAGTATATATCTCACTTGGAGGATGCATTTTTATGTGCTAAGATGCATCTCCATATGATATTAGAACTTCTGGCTGTTCAAAGTGGTTATTTCTGCTGAACAGTGAAAATTTTCTAGAAGCCTGTGAAATACAATACCAATAGAGCGTGTATATAATAAAGACTCCATGGCCAGAAGACTCAAAAATTAATAGTTTCACCCCTCCTAATGTATTTAGCAACAAATTATCTCAGTATTAAATTAAGAGGAAGAATAAAATGAAAAGAAACAAAAAGCAGCAAGAGTTAGTTAGTGTATTTATCATGATGGAATTTAAATTTCCGTTTACAGACTTACTTTTTTAACTCCAAGTCATATCTACCTTTTGATGATGTCTGTTCCATGACTTGAATTGAAATATATCTATAACCTCAAGAGAGTAGTTTCAGCATAATTGATTGAAACCAAACCTTAAACATGACTCAATAATAAACTCTGTTTTGCCTATAGACCAAGCTTCTCCCAGATACAAAAACTACCAAAGTGGGCAACTAAACTATATCAAATAGCCATGGTCCATGGTGATGAAGCAGGACTTCAATACTGTTGCTAAAAATATCATTAGAACCAGACTCAGTAAACTCTAAAAGGAATCATGACTCTATCGCAGCTAAACAAGTAATTCAGCTTATAGCTAATTTTGGTCTGTAGTAACCATCATGATCCTTCTGCCTCAGTTGATTCATTACAAGATTTTTACCATTTGAGCTCAAATTTTCTAAAATTGATTTTCTCTGTAGCTTGCATATTAGCTAAAACTTGTGACCTAGTTTGCTTTATGCAGGGCTGTATGAAGAATAATTGTACTTTGTGTGTGTGTGTAGTTTCATGTTTTAGTGGGTGACATTGGTAGTAGGGAGATGGTTGGACCAGATGATCTTGGAGGTCTTTTCCAACCTTAATGATTCTGTGATCATTGGCTAGCCAATGTGACGCCCATCTATAAGAAGGGCCGGAGGGCAGACTCGGGGAACTATAGGCCTGTCAGTTTGACCTCAGTGCCAGGAAAGCTCATGGAGCAGATTATCTTGAGGGTCATCACGCGGCACTTGCAGGGCAAGCAGGCGATCAGGCCCAGTCAGCATGGGTTTATGAAAGGCAGGTCCTGCTTGACGAACCTGATCTCCTTCTATGACAAAGTGACGCGCTTGGTGGATGAGGGAAGGGCTGTGGATGTGGTTTACCTTGACCTCAGTAAGGCTTTTGACACCGTTCCCCACAACATTCTCCTCAAGAAACTGGCTGCTCGGGGCTTGGACTGGCGTACGCTTCGCTGGGCTAGAAACTGGCTGGATAGCCGGGCCCAGAGAGTTGTGGTGAATGGAGTCAAATCTGGTTGGAGGCTGGTCACAAGTGGTGTCCCCCAGGGCTCGGTACTGGGGCCGGTCCTCTTTAATATCTTTATCGATGATCTGGATGAGGGCATCCAGTGCACCCTCAGTAAGTTTGCAGATGACACCAAGCTAAGTGCGTGTGTCGATCTGCTCGAGGGCAGGAAGGCTCTGCAGGAGGATCTGGATAGGCTGGAGCGATGGGCTGAGGTCAACTGTATGAAGTTCAACAAGGCCAAGTGCCGGGTCCTGCACGTGGGGCGCAAGAACCCCAAGCAGAGCTACAGGCTGGGAGATGAGTGGCTGGAAAGCTGCCTGGCCGAGAAGGACCTGGGAGTATTGGTTGATAGTCGGCTGAATATGAGCCAGCAGTGTGCTCAGGTGGCCAAGAAGGCCAACAGCATCCTGGCCTGTATAAGAAGCAGTGTGGCCAGCAGGTCTAGGGAAGTGATTGTGCCCCTGTACTAGGCTCTGGTGAGGCCGCACCTTGAGTAGTGTGTTCAGTTTTGGGCCCCTCGCTACAGGAAGGACATGGACGTGCTCGAGCGAGTCCAGAGAAGGGCAACGAAGCTGGTGAGGGGTCTGGAGAACAAGTCTTACGAGGAGCGGCTGAGGGAGCTGGGCTTGTTCAGCCTGGAGAAGAGGAGGCTCAGGGGCGACCTTATCACTCTCTACAGTTACCTTAAAGGAGGCTGTAGCGAGGTGGGGGTTGGTCTGTTCTCCCACGTGCCTGGTGACAGGATGAGGGGGAATGGGCGAAAGTTGCGACAGGGGAGTTTTAGGTTGGATGTTAGGAAGCACTTCTTTACCGAAAGGGTTATTAAGCATTGGAACGGGCTGCCCAGGGAGGTGGTGGAGTCACCATCCCTGGAGGTCTTTAAAAGACGTTTAGATGTAGAGCTTAGCGATATGGTTTAGTGGAGTACTTAGTGTTAGGTCGGAGGTTGGACTCGATGATCTTGAGGTCTCTTCCAACCTAGAAATCTGTGTCTGTGTCTGTGTCTGTGATTCTGTGATTATGTTGATGAAATGTCAACAAAAATGGTTCTTTTCAACTTTTTAACACTTACTGTTAGGATGTCAATATCTTTTAAAATGTGTTTTTGTACACATTATTCTATCCTAATTTTCTATCCTATTATCTAATATTCTACCCTATTATCTAAACTACTGTGGTTTTACCATGTTATGGTTTTGGCTGGGATATAGTTAATTTTCTTCATGGAGGCTTGTATGATGTTGTATTTTGGATTTCTGATTAAAATAGTGGTGATAACACACCAACGTTTTAGTTGCTGCAGAGCAGTGCTTACACAGAATCAAGAAATTTTCTACTTCTCATGTTGTCCTGCCAGCAAGGAGGCTGGGGGTGCACAAGAATCTTGGAGGGAACACTGGCAGGACAGGTGACCAGACTGAACTATGGATATTCCATAGCACATGGCATCATGCTCAGCAATAAAAGCTGGAGGAAAGAAGGAAAAAGGGCAGGGGAGGACATTTGGAGTGATGGTATTTGTCTTCCCAAGAAAATGTTATTCACGATGAGCCCTGCTTTCCTGGATGTGGCTGAACACCTCCCTGGTGATGGGAAGTAGTGAATGAATTCCCTGTTTTGCTTTGTTTGTGCATGCAGCTTTTGCTTTACCTAGTAAACCATCCTTATCTCAACCTATGAGTTCTCTCACGTTTATCCTTCTGATTATCTTCCCCAACTCACCTGAGGAGAATGAGAAAGCAGCTGTGTGGTACTTAGCTGCCTGCTGTGTTAAAACCATAGCATAACTTAATGATGTTCAGTCATTAGCATTATGAGCTGGGCTTTTTAATCTTGAATTGGAACAAAAAATCACATCTTAATTGTCAGTTCTTAAAAGTAAAAAGAAAAAAAAAGTTAATATAAACAATGCAATAGGCATAAAACTAAGGATTAACTTAATATTTATATCATACTCATTATTACAGTACAGTTTGCATTACTTCACAGTGCTTCTAGATACTGCATTTTTTTCCTTAAAAGCTGTATTTGAAGGAAAAGAATTTTCATCAGTAATCTCATTCATCCTTTCTAAATATTTGCAGGTTTTCTGCTTCTTTTATTTCTTTCCAGAAGAATATATGTGTTACAATGAAGTAAGTACTGGTTCTCTACCTAGGGCATGAGTGCATTGTGTCTCTCAGATTTTAATAATACAATGTCACCAGTTCAAATTGGTTAGAAGAGCTGAAAAGCGTCTCTGGTTAGAAGTTTAAATGCTAGGACTGTATAAAATACATCCCATTGGCAAAACTAGTTCTATAAGAATTTGTGGGTTTTGTGTAATATGTTAACTTTGGGATAAAAAGCAAACTGAATCAGAGCATTTAGACTTGATTTTATTTTGCTAGTGTAAAAACACTTTCTTTGTGGAGAGATACAACTTTTACATTAAATTTGTTTAATTTTAACTTTTATGTAATAATGTTATAATTTTAAATTTTAATATTGTATTTAACATTTTATGTACCTTTTCATTGTTATCCAAATATTTCGTATTTGAGATGATATATTCTGAAGTATCTAAGTTCGTTCCTTCTAAGAAGAGACTACACAGAAAATCTGATTATACATGACATTTTAAAGGTGAACCTTTTGGGCTTATTAAAAATTCAAGACATACATACTTTCAGAATGTTTTTATTTCTAATAGCTAGAAATTCTGTTCTCCAGACAACATTGGAGTTGTCTGAATTTAAACTGAGTGTTACTGAGTTTCCAGGTAGGATTTCTGTGAATGAAGAATTTAGTCCTGCCTATTCTCCTGTTACTCACTTGCAAGCACTCTTAATGAGCAGGACAGACGGCTTACACAAAAGACATTCAACCAGGCATGATTTACTTGTCCTGCTTATAGTGTAGGTGTATGCGTGCCTGAATGTGCACTAAGAGATACCCCAGTCTCACCCTAGTATTCCCCAAAGGTTGAATCCAATGTACCCTTTTGTGGCATATGCTGTAGTACTCTCAGCATATTAATACAATATGGATAAAGAGCTTGTGCTTAACCACTGGAGAGCGTGAGCTTTGATTTGGGCTTGATATGCATACAGGCTTAGGGAAAAAGTTTTTTTGAGTGACATTCAAGAGAAAAGAACCCCAGAAATTAAGGTCAGAAAAGAGAGAGACTAAGTCTACACTAGTAAATTTAATAGCTCCCAAGCATTTCAGTCTTTGCTAAGATAAATTGTTAGAAGAGTTGCTTTCATGACTTTAGTTCAGGAAAGACTGACAGCAGACTGTTTGCATGCAGGCTTTGTGTTTCGTAGAATAAGACAAGTAAGAGGAGTTTGGCTGTTCCACATTAGTCAATTTCAGTGTCCCCACTTAAACAGATATAGGTTAATAGTATAGGCAGTTTCTCAAAAGAAGACATTAGAATCAAAAATAAAAAGCCTGTGGAAGTAAACTCAGAAGATGGAGAGGGCAGACAACATGAAAAGGAGGAGAAGAAGGACATGGAAAATAGAGGCAGGAAAGTTATAGCAAGGCTACTATAAAAAGGAGACAAAAAACTACTTGTAGTGAGAAGAGAGCTAATCATTTATTTGGAATTACCTGACCATAGAGAGTGTGAAAGACAGCTGAAAGTCATGAGGCCATGAAAAATGAGGAGAGAAAGGAGAAATAGAAACTGGAAAAAGCAGGACAGGGGATAATGATATGTACAAACAAATGATATCTAAGTGAGATGGCTAGACAAAAAAAATTGGAAATCAGCAGTGGTTGTGACAGCATGAACACAAATGGTGGAGAATGCTTTCAGATTTTGTCTTGTACACTTCTGTTAGATCTCTGTCAAACACCTCTGATATGAAATAGGATGACATCTGGATCAGAATATACATATAAGTTGATAAACTTTCCCACTATGCTCAATACCATGTGTAAACTTGGTTCTTTTATAAGAATGCTCACAATGATAAATTGCAATAATACTGTAAGGACTGACACAATAATGAAGATGTATCGTTTCCTACTGAGGAATTTTATTCAAAGCCACTGAACTCAACTGAATTAGTACAGTTAAATGAAAATTTATTTTTTTTTCTTTGCCTCCAAATATATTATTAATATCAGGTTCATAATTTTCTACTTCCCAATGTCATTTTATTTTTGCTATTATTTATATTTATATAATTATATGAATTAATTTATATAGTTATATATACCTATATAATATATAGTATATAATTATATCTATTATATATATTTACATAATATTAATTTATAGAATACTTTTGCTATTGTTTATATTTATATTTATTTTTAAAATGTACACCAAGTTAGTGAAAATGTGTATTTTGAAATGAGATATCATTAAATATTTAATGTCCTTTTTGCAAAACAGAAAAAGAAATAAAGAGCATATCATTACTCAGAGGCTGTCCTCAAAACTGCTCCTAAAAGAGAAAATATACAGGAAAGCTGCAGACTTTTTGGTTTCAGATAATTTATAAAAACAAAGGCACTTCTGCCAATTTGGATGTCCAACATTGTGCCTCATCTCCAACTGCATGTGGAAAAGAGGTGTCTCCCCTGTAGGTGTCATGCCAGACCCGTGCAGAAACCTTGAATGTTCTAATGAATCAAATGGGATAAGTTGCCTGTTTAGCCAACTGAATACATACATTTGAAAGATGGATTAGGTTGACCTCCACTGTCAAAATGCAGATTTTTACATGTGAGGTAGTCACCTATGTTCCTATTATAATCAGTGGGGATCTCAGCAACACAGATTTAGAAAGCTAGTGAAATCACTCTAAACTGCACACATTCTGTGTAGTTCATCTGGATACCTCTCTCAGCTCCATGAGGATCAATTCAGCTGTCCACACCTAAGTGTACGATGTTGATGTACTCTTGTTTCTTTGCTTTCAGTAAGGTCTAGAAGTGTGTGGATCTCCCACAGGTCTTGTGCTGTAACTGCCAGGTATCTTCTGTACCCAGGTACATCTGTAGTTCTAATGAGTGGCAGTGCACAAGGTACTGAATCAAGCCCTAGATTTCCATTGAAAATAATGTCAGATTAGACCTTTAATTAAGTGTTGACCACTAATTTTTAGATGCCTAAACGTAGGTAAGTGTATAGTGATGCTGACTCCAAACATTATTACAGAAATTTAAATAGACCTAAAAATAGAAAATCTTTGGGTTGGAAAAATCCCCCAAACATTGATACATTTTAGTCTGATAGGTTAATGATAGCTGTTTCAAACTTTTATTAAAGTCATATATATATATATATACAGTTTATACATATATGCCTATATATATATGCATTTAAAAACTATATCAGTAACTGCCATACTTAAAGTTCTGGACAAATTATACTTACGAGTGGCTGAAATGTTTTACAGATATGACTAGATTTTCTAACATCCTCCTCTTCAAAGCAAAAGTAATATTTAATATATCTATTTGGAATATAAGATTTTTTTTTTCTTCAAGTGAAACCAAAATAAGATGGAAGCTATGAATATTTATCTCTAACTAGAACATAAATTAGAACAATTTCAAAGAACTCTTTCCAATTCAAAAAATAACTAACTGAAGTCTTTGGCATAAAAGCCAGAATCCATTGCTGAAGCCTGAAATCCATTGCTTCATTTCCCACTAGTTTGAAAACTGTCAGCTGGTCGATTGTCAGACCTGTTCAACAAATAATTGACATGAAACAGCATTACGGCCTCTGCAAATGTTATTACACTGTTCACAATTGTAAGCACAATCTCTCTCTCAACATGTAAGCCTTCATGCAGAACAAAGCTGCTGTGGCTGCTGCCTTTATACAATTCAGACTCTGATGTGCCAGACTTGGCATAAGCCTGTCTCTTACTAACATCAAAGACTCTCAAATAAAACAGAATTAGTGTTGTTTGGGATTTTCATGAGCATTGCATATAAATACACATCTCTGACACTGTTATAGTTGTATTATGCTTCAGCATTAATGACGTCCCTGAGCCGCATAACCCTGATCCAGAGCTGGATTTTGAATCTTCCACATTCAAGCCATATATTTTGGCAAGTAGGTTGATGCCCAGTGTTGATTTAGAACCGTGAAAACAACCCCCCCAAAAAATAAACTAAAATAAAAGTCAGATTTGCAACCAAATTTTACAGACTATTCTAACATCTTCCATATATGGCTCACTGTCTCTCACTCTTGTCTTCCAGGCTGTGTTTGATTGTGTCTCCTTTCAGAGATACAGACATTTCAGACATTCTGACTGAAATCATTACTTAAATGGAAATCATCCCCAAACGACTTTTAAACTTCTAAGTGGAGACGTTCAAGGTATTTAAAGTAAAAATTTCAGATGTATTAACTTTCTTTGAGCTCTTTTTATGTATCTGCCTATCTTTTAATGTTTTTAACACTAAACATGTTTGACAAAATATTCCTTAATTACTGATTTTAGTTTGGAATTTCCTGGAAATCACTTGCCTTTCTAAAATAAAATGACCTTTTGAAACAGTAATATTAAAGCACATTGTAAAAAGTACACACACTCCTTCTTGCAAAAAAGCATATGAAAATGTTGGTGTTTAAACATCTATTTTTGAAAAAAGAAGAACCCACGGAGAAAGTCTTTCTGCAAAATATCTTTAGTTTTAATTTCTGTCTTGTTTCCACTTTGCTTCTCTTTACGAAGTTATAGGATAGAGGAGATACTATAAACTCAGCAGGTTAACAAGTTACTTTAATTCTTAGAAGTTCCCCATTCTGCAATGATTTTATACCACTAGATCTTACTAGGTCTTTCCAGGTCTTGTCCTAGTTAAGATAATTTGTTCTGAGCACTTATTTTTTACCAATAGAAATCATAGTTAATACCATAATAAAAATAAAATAAAATAGCATCTACAGTAAAAAAGAATCCAGAATAGTCATCAGAGGACTGAAAGCAAAATGACCTGTAAGCCCTTTCTCATGTCGAGCAGAGTAGGGCAGGTGGTTTGATTTTAATAAGTAGGGTTTTCGCTAAAGCATAGTGAACTGCTTTTGGCCAAACTTTACTATGTTATACTGTATATGTGACAGTAAGACTTCCAGTTACTTTGTATTGTGGCAAATACATTAAATAATCTTGGATATATCTCTGACCTAGGCAAATTTTTTGGCATGAAACTCTTGTTAGATGTTACTCAACACCACATTTGTCACGTAACACTGTGAATTAGCTTAAAAAAAAAAAAAAAAAGTTTATTTTCCAACATTGTAAGTATTTTTGCTTTTTTTTAATGATTTCTTATTTTCATTTAAATTTAATAGAAAAATAGTCTAAATAAACAACTGTCCTGCAGATATAAATAGATACATATGGGAATACTTCATTTATAAGAAGTCTGGTATACTGTTTGTATAATTACCTTGAATGAATTCTTGATTCTCCTTGTTTCCATTAGAATTTATCAAAAGTATTCAGCGTGTAGATATCCTTACTGCATTCCTTACAAATGTCAGATGAATAAATGCTGATGCATGATACAGATTTTGTGAATGGAATGGAAAGTACAACATATACTGTACTTTTAGTTCTACGTTACAAATACTTTCATTACCACGTCTATGCAATTGCAAGTTTTCTGACACTTTTTGAACTTTTTTTGACAATCAAATTTGTTGATGCTGTTATGTTGTTATGCTGAATTTGCATAAAAAGTTTGTAATTGCACTTGTTGACTCAAAATTACTACCTCAAAATTTCATCTATTGATTTGGCATAGAAAATTCTGAGAAACAAAAATGGTAAAACAACGGCTTTGTAAAACATCAGTACTGGACCACAATATCTCCATATATGACTGCTCTTAAACTGCATGCCTCTTCTAAGAAGAGTTTTGATTTGACATAAAGAAGAAAAGAAAATGGACAAACATCATATCTACTTATTTCCCCCATATTCTGTGCTGGTGTGACCTCAACACTCCAGCACTGTGTGCAGTTTTGGTGACACAATATAAGAAGGACATAAAACTGTTGGACAGTGTCCAAAGAAGGGCTAAGAAGATGGTGAAGGGCCAGGAGGAGATGACGTATGAGGATCGGCTGACCTTACTTGTTTTTTTTCAGCCTAGAGAAGAGGAGACTGAGGGGAGGCCTCATCACTTCCTCACAAGAAGGAGAGGAAAGGGAGATGCTGATCTCTTCTCTCTTGTGACCAGCAACAGGACCCCAGGGAATGGCATGAACCTGCAACAGGGAAGGTTCAGGCTGGATATTAGGAAAAGGTTCTTCGTTGAGACGGTTGGGCGCCCTTCCAGACTCCCCAGAGAAGTCATCATGGCACCGAGCCTGTCAGAGTTCAAGAAGCATTTGGACAACACTGTCAGACATATGGGTGGATTTTGGGGCAGTACTATGTGGAGACAGGAGCTGGACTCAATGATCCTTGTGGGTTCCTTCCAAGTTGGGATGTGACATGATTATTATACAACTAAACAGAAAGCACTAATTATAAATTATAAAAAGTGATGAGGAGACAACTTTTATTGATTAAGAAGTTTTCAGAAAGTTCTATAAAGTTTATATAACAATCTGTACCTGTATGACACTCTGCAACAAAGATCAGCCAAATCCCTTTGACTAGTCAAAAGAAAATAGCAAATACTAGCCTTGACATTTTTGACATCTTTTCAATATATTTTTCTTTGGGAAACCTGAAGTTAAGTTCTGCTGCATCTAAAAGAGGGTAGCAAAAGTTGTTGCAAGGAAAGGCGGTAGCTGCTAAGGTCTCTCCTGCAGAAATACACAACATATAATTAACACCATCTCTTACTCAGACTACCCGTGTAAACGTTTGCCATCATATGGGGTAGGGAAAACTTGATTTGAATGAACACCATACACTATTGCAAAAAGAAGGCTGCTCGTGTAAAATCAATGCCAGGATGTATCACTTAGCTGTGGGACAAATTCCTCTTTGGATAATGCAATTAAGTTACTCAGAAAAAATAATTTGGGAAAGACAAAGCTGTTTGTGAGTTCTGCTACTGAATTAAAGCATATTGCACAGACATATAAATGTATACATGTTCTTCTATACCTAATGTTTTCCATAATAGTCAAACTAGTTGAAGCACTGTATGCATTGGCAAAGTAACTTGGAAATTTATGGATATTTTTTCTCCTGAGGCATCACAATGTTTCAGGCTGTTATAGCTGATTATACAATCAGAAATACTAAAAATCAGCTTTTGAGAGTTTAAAACAGCATTGTTAGGAAAAAAAAATCTGACTACGTAAAAAAAAAAAAAAGCATACATGCTGTATAATTACAGAAGTTTTGCAACTTACAGGAGTTTGCATCTCAGTCATGATGCATAGTTTTCCTTCAGGTATTCAGTGTCAAAGCAAAAGTCCCAGAGATCCAACTATACTGAGTTTGAGTGTTTTATGGTAAATCAGATAACAGATATCCCAAATCATTCTGTACTGCCAGATAAAATACACTACACAGCTGGAAGCTGGGGCAATTGAAATGTCAAACATGCACACCTGAGACAAGTCTTTGTCTGTTGCTCCATAATGTGGGAGATTCCAGTTGAAGAATTTCTAGTATAACAAAGAGAAAGTACTGGTACTATTGGGGGTGGGGCTTGGAGGAGAAGAGAATAAGAAAGGGGGAAAAATGAAGAAATAAAGAACAAAAGGATAAAGGAAAAAAGAAGAAAGAAATAAAGAATAAAATGAAAAAGGAGAAAAGAAGAAAGAAGAAAAGGAAGAAGGAAAAAAAGAAAGAAAGCAGAAAAGGAAGAAGGAAAAAGGAAGAAAGAAGAAAAGAAAGGGAAGAAATGAAAAGAAATGTTCAAGGGACTAGTATCATTTCTTCCCATCAAATGGAATCTGCTTTGATCAATTAATAGGATATGCCATTATCACTGTTTAATAATAGCAGAAATACCACCTGTACCAAACATGTTTTCTTGATGGTTGGAGAAAAAGGAAAAAAAAAAAGACAAAAATTTTGCTTTTAAGTCATGGTCATGTCCAAAAGTATTCTGGATAGTAGAAGATCAATTCAAAATTTTGTAAAAATGTCTGATGAGTTTTTCATAGTGTTCTCTTCAGGAGTATTTTACCTGTGTATTTCTTCCTACATTTCCCTGCATTTGTTATGAGTCTTTGACTAGACAGTCTCTTCGTCAAATACACAGATCCAACACTTCTTTATATAAAATTTGATTAGTCTAGTTCTATCTGGTTCAACCATCTGCTTGAAAAGACATAAAAATATAATGTTATTGGTGAAGTGATGGAAAAATAGAGTATCATGAAAAATAAGGAAGTTCTATTGATTTATTTTAAACAAATAAATATATTTCCTTGTGAGGGAGAAGAATGACTATTTTTAAAAGATGTTAAGGCTAGACAGATGCATTTTTTTATTTTTTAATCTTACATTCATAAAGGTCATAAACATTAAACACAAAGCACAACTTTAGTATTAGCTCAAGCACTCTTGGAAACTATAGAAACAATGAAAAAAATTGAAAAACATTTAAACACAAAAGGAAGTATTTCCCTTCATTAACTCAGTACAAAAGCACTGTTTGCAAGAAACATTGAAAGTTAGGTGGAATATGGATGTTTTAGGAGAACAAAGTGTTGTCATATTGAATTCATGCTGGAATCAGGCAAAGAATGACAAAAAAAAAATATTTAGACAGATTATGCCATGAGCTGTTCATTTCCTGTTACCAAGGAAGAGGCAGTAGCCAAAATATTCCACCCTTCTGGCTGTTACTGTACATGTGCTGTTATACTGTTTTAGCACACTAAGTTCTCAGTGAACAGAGGTTAACATAGTTGTTCCCCCAAAAGACACAGTCAATAACAGATGTTTTAAAATGCAGTTATTTTGAGATTTAAATAATAATAATAATAACTTGGGAGCAATCAAGTGTAGGCTATAGATATGTAGCCATAAGGTAATGTACATTTCTTCTAAGAATAGAAAAAGTTGACTCCAATGAGAAAAAAATGGTTTGTTCAACCTACATATTTAATATTAAAGATATATTTCCCTAATTTGATAGACTTCATCTTCTGTTAAAACAACATAACCACAAACACATCTGTGCCAGGGAACAGAACCAAACTGCTGGTATCTGTTGTGACTTTGTCCAACAGACTCCTGAAATTAGACAATGATTTTGTAGTCTTTGAATAAACAGATATGACACAACACAAATATGCTAAACAGAAAATGCACAGTTATCAGATGGCTGTTTGAAAGAATGTTTTTTACATTGCCTTTTAAAATATACAATAAATCAGGACACATAAGAAGTACATGCAAAATGATAGCCCACTTGATCCTAAAATCTGTACTTTTATAGTTCATTTTCTTTCTCTTTCTCTTATCATACTATTTCGCTCCCTGAAGCGGGATGTGTTGTATCTGAGGAGATACATTGTTTTCAGTGGGTAAAAGAAAATTAGAGATACTTTCATTGTGAAATAATACACTTGTGTTACAAGAAATAATCCTTGAAATGAATAAAATAATATCATTTTTAAAGGTGTTTTCTCCCCCGTTGCTTTCAAATTTCCTGAAAATTTGTATTCTAAGTTTGCCAAGGGGAAAAAATAAAATAAAAAATACAGCTATCTGTTTCAAAGGTGAAATAAAAATATGCTTGGTTAAATATCTGGCTTACAGTTCAATGAAGTCTGAACTTTTTGAAAATAAGTAAATAAAAGTGTTGCAGATCTCGTAAAGACTAGGAAAACTTAGGCAAAGGTATGCTGTAGATTTTAATTTTTATTTTTTTTTCTGCGAAGAAAGAAGTACAATACGGTAAAGCAAACAAAACCTATAAATCAGATGATAAAAAATGCACATTATAAAAGAACTGCTTCCTGTTTGGGAGGGAGGAATAGCTAAAATAACATGCACTCAGCTTTCACAACCTGTAGCAGGAGTGACTTCAAAGAAATAGCTAAGCAGCCAAATGTTAAAATGAAGCGCCTGATCACATCTGTCAGAATCTGTTTTAACTTTTTGGATGGAGCTATGCCATGTTTACACTTTTTTTCTTCCTTCTTTTTTATTTTTTTATTTATTTTTTTTATTATTCTAGAAGGAAAGGAGTGGCTAGAAGGATCTTCTTTACCTATTTATAGGCACTGGGATAAACTAGTAATCTTCCTTTCATACCTATGATGCTAATAACCTCTGTCCCAGCTTTGCAAACTAAAGCAGAGACTACATGAATTGTGAAGGGTGGAATTGAAAGAACATTTAACAATATGTATCTTTGAAATTTTCACTTCTAAGGCAAATCACAGACCTATTTTGACTGGAATTTAAAGTTCATGTACAAACATATACAAGAATGCCAAAGCCTCCATTACATAGCATGGAAAGGAAACTTTTCTTAGCATTATTACATTTCTCTCAGATGCCTGAAGTAACCAGCCATTCCTTGCATGTCTATTTTCATGCCTATTACCATTTTTTATTTCACTACTGTTGTCTCTCCTTCAATCTCTTGGTTTACATCCTGCTCAACTGCACAGATCTTTCAAATTATCAGCCTGTTTTGGGGAAATTCAGACATCAGTATTTCCAGACAATCAAGGCACGTACTTTTTATCTAATTTACGTAATCTTCTCAAGTTCCTTGCCTTTAAATATGAGATTTTTCCTTTAAAGTTAGAAAAGTGTTTGTTTTTGCTGTGTGTTTATATGTATATGTTTAATTCCAGAGTTATTACCTATTACAGAAAAAAATGTTTTCTCAGCTTCTCTGATGGACTTTTACTGTCAATAGACACTTTGAAATATATAACCAGTCACTGTTAAAGCTATACACTGGAAATATCCAGAGACATATCTTGTCTTCACAGCTGATAATCTGACCCAAATGAAACTATTTTATTGTACTTATCTGTGAGTCCTTTCCTCAGAAAGGACTAGATACTCATCTCCAGAAACGATGAACTCTCAAAGACTATGAGTCAAGTAATATAGATATTTTGAATTTTCATAAAAGCCCAATCTTAGGTCTGGTTCATTCTATCTTAAAAGGCAGCTTTTAAATAAATTGATGTATCTGCAACCTCTGTTGGCTCTACAGTTGTATTTTTTTTAATGGACCAGATTGAGGTAAATCTAATTCTTCCTGTAATACAGACCGTACAATGAAAAGTCCCTGGAATCTTCCAATGGTTTCACTGCTCTTTATTATAACATCCATACACCAAAATGTACCTCTTCCAAGGCAGTCTGTGGAAACCAGAAAATTTTACTAGAAACTTTTCAATAGAAATAGAATATTTAGGAGGAAAAATGTGGAGGTATCCCTCCAGTATATATGGACTCATTCTTTCTATGCATCTTCAGAAAATGCTGTATTTCCCAGGCATGCCACGAACAAATGAACAGGAAGACCACTGCTTGCCAAGAAGTCTCTGGCTTTCTGAGCATGCATAGGGCAGTTCTGCTGTGCAGATGGAGCACACACACAGCAGATGGCCTCATGACTCGGAAAATGACTGAAGAAGACAGAGGTGGAGATGAGGTTGCTCTTGCTGCCAGAACAGTTTTATCTGCACCATCTCCCCAGCATGGTGCACGAAACATACAAATCAGGCCAGAGTAGACCATATCCATTAACCTCTTGCATAGGCCAGCTATGCCTTTGTCCCATGTTGAGGCTGTAAGTCCTAAAATCTGTGTATTCTCGTGATGTCTGCTAAATATCTTAGTAACACAAAAACAAACAAACATGTTCTGGTTTTGTTCCATACATTGTAAAGATTACATTTACAGTGTGGAAATGTGTCTTTTAGGAGATTATGAGCTCCAAAATTAGCTAATGCTAACATTATAATTTGTGAGAATTATAATTTATGCATCTTGAATGCTTCTTTTAAGAATACTGTCATCCAAACCTTCCTTCACAGTCAATGAAATAACTGTGGTATATGAAGTCTGAATTATGAAGAGTATATGAAGACTGAATTTTTTCTTCTGCTTCGAACTCAGTAGTTGAAGAATTAATTTAGGACAACTGTAAATTACCTTTCAAAATTTAGAGAAAGGTTTCTAAAACAGGAAAATTCTGATTTCCCTCATTTTAAATTTTATGAAATAATCTACTACAGAGAAAAGCTTAAACATACTAAAAGTTTTTTTTTGTTTGTTTGTTTTAAATAGATCAGCAGTGATCACCACAAAACAAAACTTAACTGACTCTACAAGAGGACCCTGAGATTGAAGCGCTTTTAAACGGTTTTATTTTGCTGGATAGTAATACTATTTACTTAATTTTTAGATAACAGTTTATACCCTGATTATCAAAAATAACTTTGAATTCAATCCATTAGCATTTAAACAAAAGACAAGAAATGAATCATAATTTCTGCACTAAGTTATTTGCTATTCTAATTCCGAACTGCTATTTTTCTTCAGCAACACAGTCCCTTGACAGCAGCAATTTGGAACTAAGTACACTGTCATGGACATATGAGCCCCAAGTGTGTCTATACACCTTCTTTGCAGCGTTGTCAGTTGAAGATTTTTACAATTGTCAGGGCACAGAGTAGTATTTTCGAGCATCTGGATTATCTTGTAGTCTTTTTTGGCTTCTGTGCTGAGACAAGTAGGTATGATTGAAAAAAAAAAAAGTGTTATTTACAAAAAGGTGTTTTCATTAGAATAGCTACAATGGAAGCTAAAAATGTAAATGATTATTTATGAGCCATCATATCTCATAGAGACAGTATTTATGGATTGTTTGAATGGTTAAGAAAGCAGCAATAAACTGCAAGAAGAATATCTAAAGCCAAAAACCCAACACATCTACCCACCACACAGCATTCCTGTGCAAAGCAAATTGATCTTTTCTCATGTTTGTTTACAACCAGCTCTTCATAGACTAAACTCCAGTAAGTTGTGGAGTTTCTGATGTCCTCTCTCTATATACAAACAGTGCATACACTATAAACACAATGAGGGAGGTAGGAAATAGAACTCCACAATAAGCCCCTGAAGAACTGACCCCTCACATGAAGAGCTGGTTGATAAAGCAAACCAGTGGGGGTGACAAAAGGTAAGACAAGCTCAAAGCACTAATGATTTAAGCAAGAAAATATCAGCTTACTCTCTCTGTAGGCAACACCGATGCCTACAAAGATTTCCTTTTCAACCAGAAACAGAAGCTCATTTAGAAGTGAATTCTGTAAAAAACATTTTCTGTTTGCATATGTAATTGATAAGTGCCCTACAGTACTAAACAGAATCACTTTGGTTTTAACTTAGGTTTCAGTGTTTACAAAGTTTCCAGACTATTTCCTATGAAATACAAAAGCTGTTTTATATTCCATAACTTTCTACTACACAAGTTTTATGAGACTTGAGTACACAGTAACATGACTTAAAATCTTTCCAAAATGTATTAATATGCAAAGACACTAGTAATATGAGTTAACATTAATTTTCCAACTTGCAGGCAAATTCAAAAAAAATAAAATCTTACATACAAATCACCAAATGTCTATCGCTTCATAGCAGGATATATCAGTCAGATATATATATATGCTTTAACGAGTTGTACTTACAAGTTTAGGAGTTAGGTAGCCATTTGAGGCCATGCTACAATTATAAGAATTAAATAAATAAAGTGTTACCATTACCTTGCAGAGTAATCAAAGTTTCACCACTGCTATGCTACTCACAAGTATGCTTTTTAGATGAAAAAATGAGGCAGAAATAGTAATGGAATTTTAGAGAAAGGAAGATTTCTAACATTCTTTCATTTGACAGATTATTTATCTGTAATAGCAAGACAATCTTTATTAGGAAAAATCCTAGAAAAAAAAATAAAGTTGTTGTTTCTAATCTAACCAATCCCTAAACATTTTGTCTGCTTTGCATGCTACTAAAAGAACTACCATTAGAAGTAACCATATGATATATATTATTATCTAGAACAGCTGTAAACTTATAGAATGATCGTTTGAGAAATCAGGAGATAGTAAGAAAGTTCATCTAGAAAAGTAGACAGTTACTGAAATGTAGGTTTCTTAAAGATGGTAGAAATGAATATGTTCAATGTCTGTCCTCCTATGTTATTATAAAATGGTAGCTCAATGGATTAAGTAGGATTTCATACATCGGAAAAGAATCTCACTGAGAAGCATATTGTGTGCAGTTTTGGGCACCACAGTATAAAACTGTCATAAAGCCAGTAGAGATTGTCCAAAGGAGGGCTACAAAGGTTGTGAAGGGTCTAGAGGGGAAGACCTGTGAGGAGCGGCTGAAGTCCCTTGGTTTGTTCAGCCCAGAGCAGAGCAGGCTGAGGGGAGGTCTCATGGCGCCCTGCAGCTCCCTCACGAGGGGAGCGGAGGGGCAGGCGCTGAGCTCTGCTCTCTGGGTCAGCGACAGGACCCGAGGGAACAGCATGGAGCTGGGTCAGGGGAGGATCAGGCTGGGAAAAGGTTCCTCGCTGAGAGGGTAGTTAGGCACTAGAACAGGCTCCCCAGGGAAGTGGTCACGGCACTCAGCCTGCTGGAGTTCAAGAAGCATTTGGATGATGCTCTTAAACATAGTTTCATTTTTGGGTGGTCCTGTGTGGAGTCAGGATTGGACTTGATGACCCTTGTGGGTCCCTTCCAACTCAGGATATTCTATTACTCTACCATTCTAAAAAAGCAATAAAGCCATTTGAATAACCACTTAGGAGATGTGAAAAGCAATACATTTAATTTTTTATATTAATTATGAAATGTTTTTCATACGAATACATATGAATTATTTCTAATCTAAGCATTTTCATGTCAATTATTACTGTATTTAAATTGATTATATCTTTATCTAAGAAATTCCTTCTGCAAAGTAATTATTTCATAAATTCTTATAGTCATCTACTTTCATATTTTTGATCCAGAGTGCACAAATAGAAACAAATTTTCTAGTAACTATGTGACATGGCATAGGTTTAGAAAATCAGATCCTCAACTACTGTAACTCATTGACTAAGCAAATGAAACTAATTTCTTGGATTCTAAATTAACTTCTGTCTGCAATAACTTCTGCATGTGCTGAAGGAATATTTTCTTACTCTCACTCAATTCAATTCAATTTTATTCTTTTTATGTAATTTAATTCAATGTCTACTTAAAAGTAAGTAATCAGTTAAGATTTCAGAGAGCAGGAGATTCTCTGTCACAGAATATGAAAAAATCAAGCTGAAAGAGGATGTATCTTGTAGTGCTAAACATTGAGAATGCTTACCAGAAATAACCTGTTCATTTTTTTTTAACTATGTATCTGTATATATATGTGTATTTACGTAATGTTTCAATAAGTTTTAAATTTGAATCATATTTTAACAGATTTACCTTCTTAGGTGTCCAGCATGTTTAAGACTGTTTCCAACAGCAAGTGATATTTAACTAATAAACTACCATAAAAGATGCAATTTAGGCAATTTTATATGAAATACCTAAATGTCAAAACACAGATGATGAGAGAAAATCGTTATACATGACAGGCAAACAGGAGATGTGTTAGCTATTATCTTTTAATAAAATGGAAGAATGTCAGACAAAAGTCTGGATGAATATATACTGAAGTACATTATGGAATAAGTGGTTATGAGTAACACAAATTCCAGATATCAAAAATAGTATAGTTAGCAAAATAACTGTATTTATAGGCAAATTCTATTTAAACCATGTCAATGCAATGGTAATTTTCAAGAATAAGATCTAAAACAACTATGTACATCCACTTTGTTACATAGTTGAGCTAATTAATTTTGCAACAGATTTACTCTAAATACTCTGTAATTGACTAACAGAGAAATGTCCCTGCCTTCAATCATTTACAATCACCATTTGGTGCAATCTTGGAACACAACGGAAGGACTCTTTTGAAATCAATGAAGTTAAAATTTATAAATAAATTATACAGAAATAAAAACAGAATCAGGGCCGAAGTTAAGGAAAATAATATATATATTTAGAGAGGTCATTAGAGGATTCTTTTTTGAGACAATCAGAATCTACTAAAAGCTCCATATATAGTCTTTGTATGATTTCAATAGTGCTTCTCTACTATTTTTATTTTAACAAAATGTCACTATTACCTTTACATGTATAAATGATAGATTTTTACTTTAAATAGGACTTAGCCACTTATCCTTAATCTTACATACTCTTGAAGAATGTTATCATACAGAGCCAAGAACAAGCAAACCTTTAAAAATAAAAGGAATACCACCTAATGCCATCTGCAGCTGTGAAAAAATGTTTTTATTATATTTATGCTCTAGACCTAATTGAGAAACTTTCAGTTTGTTAAACCCTGAATATTTCCATTGATCTTGTTTTATTATTATTTATTTATTTGTTTTATTATTATAACTGATGCTGCAGAAAGCAGCATGATTTTTTTTCACTATTTCTGAAATAAATATAGACAAAAGCAATATGGGATATAGACCATATGTATTATTCCTACAAATAAAACTTTAACGATTAAATTTAGACACAAGGTTACATTGCCTTTAAAACTGTGCATGATCATGGTAAAAGCTGTGAAATGAGACCTACCTTTTTGCTGAGGAGAAAAATTTCCATTCTGTAAGTCACCTCTGTCAATAATTTGATAACAGCAGCCTCTTTTTGTCCATATTTTTAAGTATTTTTTAGGTAAACTTACTATTCTTATCTAAGACCTTCTCCTTTCTATTGCTAAATATAATCATTGAGGAAAACTAGGTATCAGCTTATGGTGAAATCAAGACAAAGTTTGTTGGACTATACAAGCCCCCAAAGTTGCAGATTCTGGCTCTGAGCTGTGCTATATTGGTAGCTAATAAAGTTCCCACAAGAGTACCCAAAACTCATGAGCTGTAGAGCAGATCAAGTCCTTGAGACATGCTACTCATCCCTAACATTGCAAATGATCTGATTTAGCACACTGTTAAGTGATGGAACTCATTGCCACAATATGTTCCTGAAGCCAGAAGCATAAGGAGCTCCATAAACTAATCAGAGAAATTCTTTGTATATATGTTCACTGCGGATTGTTGAGAACATACACACATCTACAGGCCCCAGCTCAGCAAGTTCCTGACCTGAAGATCTCTGGAGGCTGAGAAGGTATGCTGTAAAGGTTCATTTATCTTTTCTCTCTTTAAGACCTGCCACCAGATACAGAATGCTGAATAACAATAATAATAGTAATAATAGTAATAATAGTAATAATAATAAATTAATTTAAAAATTTAATTCAATAAAAATAATATATACCCTGACCTACTACAGTTCTTACATTCTTAAAAATTAGTACATTAAGAATGTATAAGAACTATTTTGTTCTCTTCTCAATTTAACTCAATCCCAAATTAAAATTAAAACTAAAAATAAAACTAAAAATAAAAACGAAATAAATGGGGAGGAGGTCAACCTGTAGCATTCCATTTGATGTGATAATTAAAAGAGGTGGAATAGTGTACTTCTGAATAGGAAGTACATTATTCTTCTGCTGGATGAAACTCCATGTTCTACAGCTGATATACTGCGACAGAAATAAAGTCCTTGAGAGAAAGGTTGCCAAGTGGGTACAATTTAAAAGCCCTCACAGGTCAAACTCAAAAGATTAATTTCATATTTTTTCCTAAAGTTCCTTGTTTCACTTACTGTATGCATGCCAATATTTGCTGTCAGCTGAAGAGGAAATATAAAAAGCCAGTCATTTTCCTAGTGTAAAATACATTAAAGAACAATGTGACTAACTTCTTGTGTCATTCAAATACTGGGTTGTCATTGGAGTTGTAGGCAGAAAAAATATTGGCAACTATGAACGACATATTTGATTTCTCTGATGTATATTTTTAAATTATAACCAGAAACTTGGAACTGAAGTTCTTCCAGCCACAGAATATGTTAGCAGGTTTTGTTTTGTTTTTACATCATTTTAATTTTTATCTAGAATTGCCACAAAAATACCAAAACAAAACTACAACAAAAAATTTTGCTGTTCCAAGAGAGATGCTGCATATTCATATACCACACAATTCAAATACTTGCTTTCAACCTGTGTGTAATTCCTAACCTCTGAACTGGGATAGCACTCTTGTATTTTTCAGTGATTTAGTATTTATGAAATATATTAAAAAACAACAGCAATTCTGTGAAGTACATTAAAATAAAATAAATAAAATAAAATAAATGTAAATTGGGGAACAAGGTCATTCAAAAAATTTGTAACAAGATTTGGAAGATTTCCAGTTATAGTTCTGGTCTATGGTGGTTGTGACTAAAATGTATTACTATATGGTAACTACTTTTCAGCCTACATTAAATGAAGCACTGGTCTCAATCAATATCTAGTTCATGAAAACCACAGTCACATTTGGTATCCATTGATACTCTTGTTTACAGTCCAAGAAAAGAGCCTAAGCAATAAGTTAACTTGGGGATGGAACTGAACCCTAATTCTTGTAGATGAGCTGTCAGATTGGGCTCCACAAAGCTGGCAGGAAGAGTGTGGAGCCTCACAAATGTTTATGTGATGAAAACTCAGTAACTGAATCTGTCAAAAATTGAACATATGCTTTTGTTTCTTACCTCCTTGCA
Organism: Cygnus atratus; assembly: GCF_013377495.2. Classification (NCBI taxonomy): domain Eukaryota; kingdom Metazoa; phylum Chordata; class Aves; order Anseriformes; family Anatidae; genus Cygnus; species Cygnus atratus. Next base: position 162,113,409 of record NC_066362.1, read on the forward strand.
ACAAAAGCTACAACAACATAAGTTTCTGAATACAACACAGATACATGCTGTCCATTTATAGTACAATTCCCAGAATCACTGGACTCACCAACAAATGCCAGGGAGCAGTTTCAGCTACAGCAATCTAATCTCCAGGTTGCGGAAACTTTGCAGTTTCCTCAGGCAATCTATTCCAGTATTTTTTTGGCTATCCTGTCTGAATTCTTTCTTATTATATCTAACCCAAATTCCTTGGTGCAGTTTAAACCCATTATTTTTCTTCTTACCTGCTATGGATATGTAAACATACTATCCTTTCCTCTCTGTAAGACCTCTTCACACAACTTTCTCTTGATGAAACTGAGTTCCACTACATCCTGCAGATCCTTTTTCAAAGCCACTTGCCCTGTGTCTGTCCATTTAAAACCAAAGAATTTTTTCTCTTTTCTTCATTAGCTACATCCTTTTGTATAAAAAATAAAATAAAATAAAATAAAATAAAATATCAACTTTTAATTCTGTTTTAGAATGTGTTTGGGAATGCTAATTAGGCTCTTTGCAACCTCTATCAGTTTTTGTGTTGTTTTTTTTGTTCTTCTTTTGTTGTTTGTTGTTGTTATTTGCTTGTTTTCAAATATTGCTTTATCAAAGAGAAACAGATAAAACAAAAATGGAGACTCAACTCTATACATCCTCCAGTTTGACAATGAACCATCAACTACATTGGCTTTCAGCCTATGCAAATAGATTTCCTAACCTACTTACAAGAACATGCCATGTGAAACTATGGCAGTAATTTTATTCAAGTTAAGACACATGACATTCACTGCTTCTATTTACAGTGCCTGATAATCTATTATAGAAAATGTGAATATTTTGTGATCATTTGACAACTCATCCTATTTTTACATCCTATTCTATAATATTTACAATTTTTGATTACTTGTTTTCATGTTGTCTGAGGACAGACTTTCCAGTCATGAATACTTTAATAATATAAATACCAATACTCATTGGTATTTAATTTCTAGCCTAAAGCTCTGAGCCCAGATCAGATCTCTGAAATGCCATAGCAAGAAAATGGAAACATCAGTTGTTCTGAAATCAGCTCTTTCTGAAAATGTTAAAATTCTAAAGAAGTACTGTGAAAGTGATTGGGAGAAACAGCACGAACCCCCTCCATACACCCCAGCCAGAATTCAAATTTGAACAAGTGTAAGTAAGAAAGCAAAGACAACTTCGTCTTTCCTCTATACCTAAGCTACTGAGACATGAAAATGGGGAAGCAAAGTAAAAGATCTGAAGGTATTTCCTCTAGAAAACTGAATAAGAGTAAATTAGCATTCTTTATTCAAAGTATTTACAAGATTGAATATTAACATATGTTGTGCTAGCATTATACTAGAAAAAAGTATATACCTATTGTAAAGTAAAGGTTAGCATAAACAATACCAAGTATGTGCTATAGTGGAATATAAATATTTGCCTAAGGTGTGGGGAAGCAATGTGTATGCAGCAGAAAGATAGGTTTATACACAGTTTCTGATGGAAAAAAAAAAAGGGGGGGGGAATAACTTTTTCCTGTATTTCTTCATTAACAGCATTAGACTTCCATAAACAATTTATTTGAAATTAGAAACTATTTGATCTTGGTGTATGTTCTTTAGTATCCACTTCTGCAAAACATTAAAGAATATCTAAAAGACAGCGTGTAAATATTTCAGAAGTCCTCTGAATATTGTTTGCAATAGATCATGTGATGTTTACCAAATTTCTGCCAGTTATTTAAACACTTAGCTAAAACAAATGAAGAAATATAGGGGTGGGGGTGAGGAAAGGGATTTTGAGAGAGCAAGGGAAGGGGAAATGAGATTAAAAAAAAAAAAAAAGAAAAAAGAAGAAAGAAAAGAAAAAGAAAAGGAGCTTTACATTGATTTGAAGCTAGAATGCCAGTGCCAGTTTGAGACTCTACAAACAGCTGGAGGATATTTACATTGCAAAATCATGTTCATTCTAAATGAACAGTATGAAAACATCAGCAGAAAGAGCTTCCAGAGTCTGCTAGCATAGCCATGTGCTTCTGAAGAATTTCCACACAATTAGAAAGGTTGTAAAAATTGCAAACATTTGTAGCCAGTCTGCTAGCTAAAGATGTTTTTTTACAGATGGATTGGAGAGGGTGAGTCATTTTAGGAATTATTTTCAGATCAAATTCTTAAAAAAATATGTACTGATTACATAAAATCACTGGATATATTGAACTATGAAATAAACTGTTACAGAAATCCCTTACCAACTTTCCAGTCATTAACATTTTAATAATATAAAATGTTAAAATGGTCTCTGTGGCTGCAAAGTGAAATTATATAAATATCAGATTGTATTTAGAACCATATTTTTAAATGTAATAAATAAATAAATAAACTGTAACATTTCTGGACACGGTTTATTAAGATTATTAAGAGTCCGTTTTCCAAATTTATTTGGACCTGACATAGCAGAACCACCCCAGTCACCACTAAATACTAATCCCAGTAATCCCTCATCCATTTCCTTTATGTAGCACAGTTGGAAAGTTCCTTCTTGGGATACCTGGTTTCAGTATGACCATCTCAGCTATGTGTATGTCTTTTTTCCATCATATTTGACTGCCCAGACTGTCATTCAAGTACTGAGCTTTCTTTTTTTTCTTTTTTTTTCCTTTTCCTTTCCTTTTCCTTTTCCTTTTCCTTTTCCTTTTCCTTTTTTTTCCTCTTTCTTCTTCTTCTTTTTTTTCCTTCACTGAAGTTGTTTTATGCTACTAAACAATTAAAGCTTCTAACCAGCAATAATCACGTATAAGAAAAAAATTCTTCATATTGCTTCTCCCATCTAAGTAGGAAATCCTCTATGAAATATCAAGTCCTGAAAATACTTTCCTTATATTCATTTAACTACCTGTGAGTAAACACTGATCTTCCCAGAGCTGGAATGGACTACAAAATTCAAAGAGGAAATTCAGGTCTGGGTTTAGATATGCATCTATAAAGCATGATCAATAAATTTTTGATGGTCCAATCTTCTTTTCTTTTTATCATATGTATGTTTTGACTATTTTTTGTACTCTAGTTTCTCTTTTCTGTCTCCCTTGTCATTTTTCAGTCTCTTTCTACCTCTTGCACTCAACACTGAGAGAATACATGAAGAAAGATGTATTTGTCTCTCATCTATAAACTGATTTAGAAAGACTATGAAAGAAGTAAAGACAAAATTTCATTCTTTGCAGGGGAGGCTTCTGTGAGTAGAGACCAGAAGCTGTCACGATGTTGGATAGAGCCAGCTCCAAAAGGGACCCATTGCTAGCCAAATCTGAGCCAATGAGTGGTGTCACATGGTGTCAGAAGATGCAACAACCCCTGGAGATCCTCCATACTACAGCCCATGGAGGATCCCATGCCAGAACAGGTGGGTGTGCCCTGCAGCCCCTGTAGAGGAGCCCACACTGGAGCAGGGGAGGAGTATGAGGAGGAAGGAGAAGAAGAGGCAAAGCATTGAACTAACTGTAACCCCCTGTTCCCCATTCCTCTGCACCACTCAGGGCAGAGGAGGTAAAGAATAAACATTGAAGTTGACTCTAAGAAGAAGAGGGGGCTGAGGGAAGCTGTATTTATTTTGTTTTGTTTTCAGTTCTCACTGCCACAGTCTTTTACCAGTTGGCAATAAATTAAATGAATGTTCCCCAATTTGAGTCTGTTTTGCCCATGATGGTATATGATGAGCTATCTCCCTGACTTTATCTCAACCCATGAGATTTTTCATTGTACTTCTTCCCCTTGACCTGATGAAGAGGGGGATTGAGAGGGTGGCTTGGTGGGCACCTGGTGGCCAGCCAAGGTCAACTCACCACAACAATTCTCAATAATCTTGTAACTATACACTAAGTGTAACTAGTATGTATTCCAAACTACTGGATGGCCAAGCTTATCTAAGCAGCCTTGAGATTTTTTGTCAGTGCTAGGAAGCCAGCTCCCATTTCCACTTATCTCATAATCCATTGAAGCAGCAACTTCCTGCTTTGATGTTGCCTTTCACATGGAGCAGACACTGTCCTTAACTTCTTTGAAAAGATCTCATTGTTTCTCTCCATAGTCTTAAATCTGCCTTCAGCCTTCATGTCTACAAAAGACATTATTAAAACCCTGACTCACTGAAGCCACTATTTGCCATGTGGACGAGTGCTATTATCAGTTCTCTTGTATTTCCTTACCTATTTCTTCTTTTGCATTTTTACACTGTACAGGACTCAGTATATTGATATCAGTGGCTACAAACAGCTTCTTACCAGACCAGCAACAAAACCTGTGAACGTAATTGCAAAAATACCAAGTTGGGGGGTAATAAACTCAAAACAATGAAAATAAATGAATACAGTTTCAATATGGACATAAATTTAACAAAAATTAAAGGAAGTAGGTTTAAAAACTTTGTAATAGTGCTGATTTCAATCTCATATCAATTCTCCATTGCTCTAGACCTGTTTTCTTGTATTCAGGTCTTTCTTTGTTTTTCTTTCTTTTTTTTTTCTTCATCTATTTCTTTTAATTATTTTTTCCCTTTCTTAACATATTATTTTCTTTTTATTTTTTCCAGTATAAAGATATTTTTATTTACTGAGGCTAAAAAAGGTACTGTAATTAAGTCTGTAATTATACTTTTAGGTATTTATACAAGTAACCGATTTTTCTAATTGTTAAGCACATGGAAGGTAATGTACTTCATCTGCTTTTTGGAAACATTAACTCAGAAGGCATTGTCTTCCAGTGAAAATGAAATAAAGACAGGACATTTAAACAGAGAAAAGAAAATAATAAAAAGAGGGAAGGGGGAGGGGGAGGGGGAGGGGAGGGTTAGGGGAGGGTTAGGGGAGGGTTAGGGGAAGGTTAGGGGAGGGTTAGGGGAGGGTTAGGGGAGGGGAGGGTTAGGGGAGGGTTAGGGGAGGGTTAGGGGAGGGGAGGGTTAGGGGAGGGTTAGGGGAGGGTTAGGGGAGGGGAGGGGAGGGGAGGGGAGGGGAGGGGAGGGGAGGGGAGGGGAGGGGAGGGGAGGGAAGGGAAGGGAAGGGAAGGGAAGGGAAGGGAAGGGAAGGGAAGGGAAGGGAAGGGAAGGGAAGGGAAGGGAAGGGAAGGGAAGGGAAGGGAAGGGAAGGGAAGGGAAGGGAAGGGAAGGGAAGGGAAGGGAAGGGAAGGGAAGGGAAGGGAAGGGAAGGGAAGGGAAGGGAAGGGAAGGGAAGGGAAGGGGAGGGGAGGGGAGGGGAGGGGAGGGGAGGGGAGGGGAGGGGAGGGGAGGGGAGGGGAGGGGAGGGAAGGAGAGGAGAGGAGAGGAGAGGAGAGGAGAGGAGAGGAGAGGAGAGGAGAGGAGAGGAGAGGAGAGGAGAGGAGAGGAGAGGAGAGGAGAGGAGAGGAGAGGAGAGGAGAGGAGAGGAGAGGAGAGGAGAGGAGAGGAGAGGAAAGGAGAGGAGAGGAAAGGAAAGGAAAGGAGAACGGAAAAAGAAAAGAAAAGAAAAGAAAAGAAAAGAAAAGAAAAGAAAAGAAAAGAAAAGAAAAAAGAAGAGAAGAGAAGAGAAGAGAAGAGAAGAGAAGAGAAGAGAAGAGAAGAGAAGAGAAGAGAAGAGAAGAGAAGAGAAGAGAAGAGAAAAGAGGAGAGGAGAGGAGAGGAGAGGAGAGGAGAGGAGAGGAGAGAAGAGAAGAGAAGAGAGAAGAGAAGAGAAGAGAAGAGAAGAGAAGAGAAGAGAAGAGAAGAGAAGAGAAGAGAAGAGAAGAGAGGAAAGGAAAGGAAAGGAAAGGAAAGGAAAGGAAAGGAAAGGAAAGGAAAGGAAAGGAAAGGAAAGGAAAGGAAAGGAAAGGAAAGGAAAGGAAAGGAAAGGAAAGGAAAGGAAAGGAAAGGAAAGGAAAGGAAAGGAAAGGAAAGGAAAGGAAAGGAAAGGAAAGGAAAGGAAAGGAAAGGAAAGGAAAGGAAAGGAAAGGAAAGGAAAGGAAAGGAAAGGAAGGGAAAGGAAAGGAAGGGAAAGGAAAGGAAGGGAAAGGAAAGGAAGGGAAAGGAAAAGAAAAGAAAAGAAAAGAAAAGAAAAGAAAAGAAAAGAAAAGAAAAGAAAAGAAAAGAAAAGAAAAGAAAAAAGAAAAGAAAAAAGAAAAGAAAAGAAAAGAAAAGAAAAGAAAAGAAAAGAAAAGAAAAGAAAAGAAAAGGAAAAAAGAAGAAATTCCAATCTATTTCATACAGATGACAAGACATTCATGAACAGAACACTACAATTTATTTGTCTTATATATGCACTCATTTAGGATAAGAGATACTTGAAAGATTTTAAAACATTCTGTAACCAAAACATAAGTAAAAATAAGATTCAAATGAGATTTGTGGTGTTTATATAACGTGGTCTACTGTTTAATGCAATGTAGGCATATAGACCATTCTTACATCCTTATTTCTCCTTTTGGATTAACATGGCTAAACCACCAAGTCTTTCACAAATAAGTTTACTGAATGAAATATATACAGTTCTTATTCTTATGTAAACAAACAGCCTTTGACTTGAAGCCACACAACAGCCTTAATTGTACAAACCATGTATTGCTAAAATCAATCTGAGGCATAACTGCTGTAAGCAGCCATCTAAGTCTTGAACAGTCTGTCAGTAAACTAACAAATTACATTAATGTGGAGAGAGGAAGAACTCTTCATATTTTATGGGCATCTGTTCAGCACCAGGGAATAGCTAAGTTCAAAATTTGCGAGCTCTAATCAAATAAGTAAATCTTTTTTTTATTATTATTCCTTAAAAGTTTCTTTTTTTTTTTTTTTTGAAAGTAAGATAAAAGAAGTTTTTCATTTGACTTTCTCTTCAAGGTAGTTTGAAAGTAATAAAAAAAAGTGATAGTTTGAATGCAGACATGTAAGTGCTCAGAATTCATCTCCTAATCCTGCAGCCCTTCCTTAAAAGAGCCGAAACATGTTTTTGTCCATCCTGACTACACATACACTGTTATAATAAAACCACTGATTTGAAAAGCTCCAGGACTTTAGTCTTTTACATCAGTGACACACCCTGGACAAGTAAGTGGCACAGGACTGAGATCTTAAAATATACTATGCCTCACTTTAAACATATGAGTTGGCTCACTGACTTTGTAACTACTACTCTTATTCTTTATTTTTTTACCACAAATATTTAACTGTATATTGCACGTAGAATGAGGCAACCCAATAAAGAGATGGAGCTTGGAGGCAATCACTATACCAATGTACACTTGCTGGACATATTCTGAGTAATTTCACAGGACTGAACACTGATTCTGGTACAAGCTTGGGATGTGATCTAATTAATCATATTAATACTTAAAGAGGCCTAAAAGTTAAGAAAAGCTAAATTACTCACATAAACGTGCATTAAAATTAATTGTACTTAATCAATTAAGTAATGGACCTGAGCAGAAACTTAGAATCTAATACTACTACAGAGATTGCCAAATGTGTATGAATAAGCAAACGCTAAAAAAAAAAAACATATTTTTTGCTTTGATTTACCATAATATTATTCTTCTCTCATGAATTAGACCTACACATTAGGTTTCAAGAGGAAAAAAAAAATATATATATATATTTAAAACATCGATGAAAAGAAGAATTTAAAAAATGTTGAGCTCACTGAGAATTTTGCTGTTATAGCAAAACACACCCTATTTGATTGCCTGTTAATTCTGGTTAGACCTGTATTTGATCCTCACAGTATAGTCTGCTCTGCACAATAAATGTTTCTTAGGAATTATTCAGACATTATCATAAATTCCCACAGTAGTGAACAAGGGTCAAAGATCATGAAAGATTTGTGAACTTTGAAAGGAAAAGTTGCATTAATTTTTTTTTGTTCATGAAAGTTATCAAAGGATGGGAGTGGGACAATAGTAGTGTCTCTATATTTAGGCAGACAAAGACTAAAAAAATTGGTATAGTTTTCAAAAATAATGTAGTTTAGAATTAATGGGGTTAGTATCAAATAGTAAATTAAAATCTACTGATTTTTTTTTCAAATGGTATTTGTTGAGGTTTTATGTGCATGTGAAATACTTGTCTATTTAGCAAAATAAATAAATAAATAAATGTTTTGTTGATAGATATGCCCCTTATATCCCTAAAAATCTACCAAGTCATTCATAGACATTTTAGTCTAGAGAAGAAGAAATCCACTTGTCCTTTTCTCCAAATAATCATCAAACTAACTTCAAGAAACATGCATGGCAGAGTTGAATATATATTACCAATGGGAAGGTCAGGGAGTGACTCACTCACCAGAGGGCTATGCCAGCATCCAGAGGGACCTTGACAGTCTGGAGAAGTAAGCAGACAGGAATCTCATGACTTCCAACAAGAAGTGCTGAGTCCTGAACCTGGGGAGGAACAACCCCAGGCACAAATGCATGCTGGGAGCCACCCAGCTGGAAAGCAGCTCTGCATAAAAAGACCTAGGAGTGCTGGTAGACACTACATTGAACATGAGTCAGCAATGTTCCTTGACACTAAGAAGGCTAATGGTATTCTTAGCTACATTAGGCATAATATTGCCAGCAGATTGAGAGGTGATCCCTCCACTCTACTCAGCACTGGTGAGGCAGCACCTGGAGTACCGTGTCCAGTTCTGGGCCCTCCAGTACAACAGGGAACTGGAGATACTGTAAAGAGTCCAAAGTAAGGGGTATCAAGACAGTCAAGGGACTGGAGTACTTCTCCTATGAGGAGAGGCTGAGAGAGATGGTCCTGTTCAGCCTGAAGAAGAGGAGGGAGAAGTGGTCTTATCAATGTGTATAAATACCTGAAGGGAGGGTGCAAAGAAGATGGAGCTAAGCTTCTTTCAGTGGTGCCCAGTGCCAGGACAAGAGGCAATGGGCACAAACTGGAACACAAGAAATTCCATCTAAACATAAGGAAACATTTCCCTTTTATTTTGCAGGTGACAGAGCACTGGAATAGGTTGTCCAGAGAGGCTGTGGAGTCTCCCTCATTGGAGATCTTCAAAAGCTGACTGGACATGGTTCTGGGCAAGCAGCTTTAGATGCCTCTGCTTGAGCAGGGAGGTTGGACCAGATGACCTTCAGAGGTCCTTTCCAACCTCAACCATTCTGTGATTCTGTGAACAGTGCAAACCGTAGAAGCTTGTGATAGGGGAAATATAAATATATATATATATATATTTGTGTCATGTTCAGACAATTTTAATACATGACATGGTCTGGACAAATAACACTGGTTAAGTTCCTACTTCACTGAGATATCTACAGGAAGAGATGCCTTCAAATGCACTGATTTCTGCAGGTTACAGCTTAATTTTTCATTTAAGTTAAAACGCCAATACTGCTACAGCCTGTATTACAGAAAGGCTTAGGCATTGCGCTACAAAGAAAGCCATGGTACTAACCTTGCCGGCAAAGAAGAAAAGATAGTTTTTACCCTGAAAAGTTTATAAATGGATAAGGCAAATAAAAGGTTAAGAGGGAAGAAAAATAACATAAAAGACAGAAGGTTCATTAATGTTTCATTGCTGTCATATTAGTTCCTTTCTTTTTTCTTTGCTTTTTCTTTGTTGACTAGTGATATAGTTGGGAGATGAGGAGAGGGACAAAGCAGGTGGTGGAAGCAGTGGAAAGGGAATAAGATAAAAAGAAAGGATATATTGAGGCCAGCTCAAGTGAGGTTGAAGTGAAGCAACTGTGAGAGAAGGGGCAGAAGTGGTGTGGAGCAAACAGCCAAGATAAACTACAAATAAGAATGTACACATAATGCAGTATTTTGTATCTTCAAAGCACAGGAAAAGGGTGTCCAGTGTAACATCAGGCTTTTATTCCATTTTAAAGTATTCACTCTTCAGAAAAGTGTTTATAACACGAGCATATATGTAAACTATTATGGGCATAGGGAGTCAGAAGAGAGTCTGCAACTGTCAGGTCTTTGTACTGAGACAGTTTCCTTTTTTTGAATGTCATGCAACTTAGAAAATATAGAGCACCACAAAGATCCACTCCGGAGAAAAAGAGTAAAAACTCCTATCAACCAGGTATCACCTACTCAAGCAAAAAATGTCAGTATTGTTTCTGTATTTAAAGTATTCTGTTGTGATGTTTTAAGGTTACTGTGATTTAAAGATTCTCATTAAAATTATGACATTATGGAACAAAGATATATTATATACTGTTTCCGTGAGGGTGGAATGGACTGTATGTAAATCCATGGTATGCCTGCATATCTGTGGTGGTTTTACTAAGGTGGGCAGCTGAGCTCCACCACAACCACTCTTTCACTCCTGCTCCTCAAAGGGAAAGGGGGAGAAAATGTGATGCAAAGGGCTCAAGGGTTGAGATAAGGACAGGGAGATCATTTAACAATTACCGTCATGGGCAAAACAGACTCACAGTAGGGAGATTAGTAAAATTTATTGTCTATTGTTAACAAGATAGAGAAGTGAGAAACAAAGGAAAGAAACCAAAAACACCTTCCCCTCTTCCACCTCCTCCCCTCGAGCAGCTCAGGGGAAGGGGGAATGGGGGCTGCGGTCAGTCTCTAGCAGTTCGTCTCTGCTGCTCTTTCATGGTCACTCTCTGCCCTTTGCTCCACGTGGGGTCCCTCCCATGGGATGCCGTCCTTCCCGAACTGATCCTGCAGGGGTATCCCACAGGCAGCAACTCTTCAAGAACTGTTCCAGCATGGATCCATACCATGGGGTCCATCCATCAGGAGCAAACTGCTCCAACCTGGGACCCCCACAGGCAGCTGCTTCCAGGTCACCTGTTCCTGCATGGTCCCCTCTCCATGGGCTGCAGCTCCAGCCCAGAATCTGCTCTGGCAGGGGTTCTCCACAGGCCTCAACCTCCTTCAGGACAGAGCCACCTGCTCCACCGTGGTCTCCTCCACAGGCTGCAGCACGGAGATCTGCTCCGTCATGGGACCCATGGGCTGCAGGGGGACAGCCTGCTCCACCAGGGGCCTCTCCGCAGGCCACAGGAGAAATTCATCTCTGGTGCCTGGAGCACCTCCTCCACTCCTTTTGCACGGACCTTGGTATCTGCAGGACTGTTTCTCACTCCTCTCTCTCCCAGCTGCTGTTGCACAGCAGGTGTTTTTGTTTGTTTGTTTGTTTGTTTGTTTGTTTTCCTCTCTTAAATCTGCTCTCACAGAGATGCAAACAATGTCACTTACTGGCTTGGCTCTGACCAGCAGCGGGTCCCTTTGGAGCCGGCTGAAACTGGCCCTTATCTAACATGTGGCAGCTTCTGGATTCTTCTCACAGAAGCCACCCCTGCAGCCCCCTGCTACCAAAACCTTGTCACATAAATCCACTACAATATCATGTGCTCATGCAAGCCCAGTTACCTCGTATCACAAAAGATATAGCAGAAATGAGAAGGGTACAACAAAGACAAAATAGATAATCCAAAGAAAGGGATAGCTTCCATATGTGGAAAAGATGACGATGCCACTTCAGTCTGGGCAAGAGCTGACTGAGCAAGGATAGGGTAAAGTCCCAGAGAGTCATGAGTGACATGAAGAAGGTGAACAGTAAATGTTTTTTTCACTATCATTTCCATAGAAAGAGTAAAGGGCACCAAATGAAAGTGACAGATGACTGTTTCAAGGCAAAGAAAAGAATGTATGAGAGACCGCTCTGGTACAGTACTTAGTAATGTTGAACATTCACTGAGCTTGAAAATGTCTGAGCAAATTAATGTCTGAGCAAATTCATGGGTAAGCAAATTCATGGGTTGATCAGCCTCACTGAGAGGCACTGAAGCACTATTTTCTATCCAGATAATCTCTCCAGAGAGGTTTGCTGCCTGCCTGGGCCCCACCTTTGTGATGTTATGAAGAGGCTACCAAGCCTGGTGGGGCCTGAAGGCTACCACCACTTCCTTCTCTTTCATGTAGGATCAAATGAGGCTGCAACAAAGAGACTCCAAAATATCAAAAGGGACTTTATGTCCCTTGGAAAGATGTTGAAGGCATCGGGAGCACAAGCAGTGTTCTCATGTCATCGCAGTTGGAGACTGGGACCCAAGAAGTAGACGAACAGCACAAGTGAATGATTGGCTGCAAGGCTGGTTCCGTGTTCAAGATTTTGGGTTCTATGATCTCAGATGTACTTTCGAGAGACTGGGCATGCTGACACCAGATGAGACACACCTGACCAGGTGGGGCAAGAGTGTTCTGGGTAGAAAGCTGACTGGACTTATTAGCAGAGCTTTAAACTAAATGCACTGGGGGAAGAGGATGCATCTCTGAGTGATGGAAGCAAACCTGGGAACATTATCACTTGAGGAAACAACAGGAAAGTACTTGTCAACTGTCCCAAAGCCACTTAGAAAGATTTCTCTGAACAGGTGATGCAACTGATAGGTCAGTTGAAGTGCCTCTATACCAATGCATACATCATGGGAAACAAGCAGGAGGAGTCGGAAACGATGGTGCATTAGAAAAATATGACCTGATTGCTATCATGGTGGGATGGATCACCTAACTGGAACACTGGAATAGAGGACTACAAGCTTTTCAGAAGAGATAGGCTAGGAAGGAGGGGTAGGGGTGCTGCCCTTTCTGCTAGGGGATGGACTGAATGTGAAAAGATGTCTCTGGGAAACAGGCATAGACCAGTTGAGAGCCTGTAAGTAAAAGTTACAGACCAGACCAATAAAGGACACCTTGTCGTTAGGGTCTACTACAGGCTGCCTGATCAAGGGGATTCTGTTGATGAGACCTTCTTGCTTCAGTTACCAGAATCATCATGCTCACATGCTCTCATCCTGATGGGGGACTTCACCCACCCACGTCTGCTAGGAAAACTACACAGCAGGCTGTAAGCAATCCAGGAGACTCCTGGGGTGAATTGAGGATAACTTTCTGGTCCAGTATTAGACAAACCAACCAGGGGAGAAGTGTTACTGGACCTGGTGCTCACCAGGAAGAGCTCATTGAAGAGGTTAAGATCAGAGGCATTCTGGGCTGCAGTGACCATGCCCTGGTTGAGTTTGTCATCTCAAGGAATATGGGCCTGACAAAGAGCAAAAGCAGAACCCGGAAATTCCAAAGAGTAAAATTCCAGCTGTTTAAAGACCTAGTGGATGAGATCCCCTGGAACACCATCCTTAGGGACAAAGAGTTGACCTGAGTTGGCAACTCTTTAAGAATGTTTTTCTTAAAGGACGTGTAGGACAGAGGGCTTGACCGCCCACAAGAGAAAAGGGGCTGGACCCTTGTCTCAGCTCGAAGCAGAAAGAGACGTTTTCCCCCAACACCCGTGGTGCCACCAACCCCCACAGTGTCCCTGGGTAATAGATTTGAGGCTCTCAGGGAGGAAAAGGAAGAAGTTGAGGGTCTGGACAGCAGTCTGAACCCAGGAAGCAACCCTGAGAAGCGTGTCAAGATTGGGGGAAGTACTGAGCATAGGGATCAGGGCTGGACGGAGCACTGCATCACAACCGGTGCCACAAAAAAAGAGCGGAGAGTCTTAGTGATCGGAGACTCCTTGCTGAGGGGCGCTGAGGCTCCCATTTGTTGCCCAGATAACCTATCCAGAGAGGTGTGCTGTCTTCCTGGGGCACGTGTCAGAGATGTTAGGAAGGCTCTGCCACAGCTCATTAAACCGGAGGACTACGATCCTCTTGTTGTCATTCAGGTAGGATCCCAGGAAGCTGCAACTATAAAAATTAGGTATATTAAAAAGGACTTTGCATCTTTGGGAAGGTTGTTGAAGGGATCGGGGGTGTGGGTAGTGTTCTCCTCTGTCCTCCCGTTGGGTGACTGAGACCCAGAAAGAAGGAGGAGGACGGGACAGGTAAATGACTGGCTGAGGGGATGGTGTCTGGACCAAGGATTTGGGTATTTCAATCCTGGGCAGTCCTTTGAGAAGCCCGGTATGTGGGCTGCTGACTGACTCCAACTCAGCAAGTGGGGCACAAGTGTGTTGGGGAGCAAGCTCTCTGAGCTGATTACCAGGGCTTTACACTAGGTTTGATGGGGGAAGGGAGGGGAGTTAGAAGTGACAGAGAAGGGCTGGGGGAAGTTGTCACTGCTGTCACTGTTGAAGATAGTAGGGAAAAACCTCTGAGTTGTCCCACAGGATTGTCTGAGGGCTCCTCAGAGAAGGTAATGATCCCGATACCCCGTCCGGAATCTTCTTGCATCCCTCCAGGGGTAACTGCGCCTGCTGCTTCCCTAAAATGCCTGTATACCAATGCGCAGGGCATGGGAAATAAACAGGATGAGCTTGAGATCTGTGTTTGGTCGCAGGGCCACGATCTCGTTGCGATCACAGAGACGTGGTGGGACAGCTCGCATGACTGGAACGCTGTCATGGAGGGCTATATCCTTTTTAGGAAAGACAGGCTGGGGAAGAGGTTGCCCTTTATGTGAGGGAGCAGTTAGAGTGTACCCGGCTCCACCTGGGTGAGGGTGAAGGCCAAGTGGAGACCTTGTGGGTGAGAATTAAGGGGTGGGCTGGTATGGGGGACACTGTTGTGGGGGTGTACTACAGGTCACCAGATCAGGAGGAGGAGGTCGATGAGGCCTTCTGCAAACAGCTGGTAGTAGCCTCACGATCACAGGCGCTCATGGGGGACTTCAATTATCCAGACATCTGTTGGGTAAGCAAGTCGGCCAGGCACGCGCAGTCCAAACAGTGCCTACAATGCACTGAAGACAATTTTCTGACGCAAGTGGTGGAGGAGCCGACGAGGCAGGGGGTGTTTCTGGACCTTGTCCTTACCAACTGGGATGGGCTTGTTAGGGATGTGAAGGTTGGGGGCAGCTTGGGATGCAGCGACCACGAGATGGTGGAGTTCAAGATGGAACTTGGTGGAAGAAGTAAGGCTAAAAGCAGGATTGCTACCCTGGACTTTCGGAGAGCCAACTTTGACCTCTTCCGGGACCTCCTTGGGAGTATCTCATGGGCTAGGTTGCTAGAAGGCAAGAGTGCTTGTGAGAGCTGGGCTACATTTAAACAGCACTTCTTCGAAGCTCAGGATCGGTGCATCCCTAAGAGTAGGAAATCGGGGAAGGGGGGCAGGAAACCTGTGTGGATGAGCAAGGAGCTCATCGATAAGATCAAAAGGAAGAGGAAGGTCTATGAAATGTGGAAAAAGGGCCTGTCCTCTTGGGAGGAGTATAGAAGTGTTGTCAGGGCCTGCAGGGACGCGACGAGGAAGGCTAAAGCCCACCTAGAGATGAGGCTTGCAAAAGAGATAAAAGATAATAAGAAGGGTCTTTTTTAAGTATGTAAACAGTAAAAGGAAGACTAGAGATAATGTGGGTCCCTTACTCAACGAGGGGAGTGTCCTGGTAACGGGAGACGCCAAGAAGGTGGAGATACTGAATGCTTTCTTTGCTGCAGTCTTTGCTTCAGGGACTCCCCCCTGGGACTCCTCGACCCTGCCGGGAGGACAAAGGGTTTGGGAAATGGAGGGCTCCCCCGTGGTTGACGAGAGAGTGGTTCGGGAGCATCTGAGTGGGCTCAACGCACACAAATCCATGGGTCCTGATGGGATGCGTCCACGTGTGGATCCAGGTCTAGCAGTGTGGCCAGCAGGTCTAGGGAAGTGATTGTGCCCCTGTACTCGGCTCTGGTGAGGCCGCACCTTGAGTAGTGTGTTCAGTTTTGGGCCCCTCGCTACAGGAAGGACATGGACGTGCTCGAGCGAGTCCAGAGAAGGGCGACCAAGCTGGTGAGGGGTCTGGAGAACAAGTCTTACGAGGAGCGGCTGAGGGAGCTGGGCTTGTTCAGCCTGGAGAAGAGGAGGCTCAGGGGCGACCTTATCACTCTCTACAGTTACCTTAAAGGAGGCTGTAGCGAGGTGGGGGTTGGTCTGTTCTCCCACGTGCCTGGTGACAGGACGAGGGGGAATGGGCGAAAGTTGCGACGGGAGTTTTAGGTTGGATGTTAGGAAGCACTTCTTTACCGAAAGGGTTATTAAGCATTGGAACGGGCTGCCCAGGGAGGTGGTGGAGTCACCATCCCTGGAGGTCTTTAAAAGACGTTTAGATGTAGAGCTTAGCGATATGGTTTAGTGGAGTACTTAGTGTTAGGTCGGAGGTTGGACTCGATGATCTTGAGGTCTCTTCCAACCTAGAAATCTGTGTCTGTGTCTGTGTCTGTGTGCTAAGGGAGTTGGCAGAGGTGATCGCCGAACCGCTCTCTATCATCTTTGAAAGGTCCTGGAGAACAGGAGAGGTGCCTGAAGACTGGAGGATAGCCAATGTCACTTCAGTCTTCAAGAAGGGCAAGAAGGAGGATCCGGGAAACTACATGCCAGTCAGTCTCATCTCTGTCTCTGGAAAGGTGTTGGAACAGCTTGTTCTGGATGCCATCTCCAAGCAATTGGAAGTGAAGAATGTTATGAGGAGTAGTCAGCATGGATTCACCAAGGGGAAGTTGTGCTCGACCAACCTCGTTGCCTTCTATGATGTCATCACCAGCTGGGTAGATGGGGGGAGAGCAGTGGATGTCATCTACCTTGACTTTGGCAAGGCTTTCGATATTGTCTCCCATGACATCCTGATAGCAAAGCTGAGGAAGTGTGGGATAGAGGAGTGGACAGTAAGGTGGGTTGAGAACTGGCTGACTGGCCGAGCTCAGAGGGTGATGATCGGCAGCGCAGAGTCTGGCTGGAGACTTGTGACTAGCGGCGTTCCCCAGGGGTTGGTGCTGGGTCCAGTCTTGTTCAACATTTTCATCGACGACCTTGCTGAGGGAATAGTGTCTGCCCTCAGCAAGTAAGCCAATGACACAAAGCTGGGAGGAGTGGCTGACATGCCAGAAGGCTGTGCTGCCATTCAGTGAGACCTGGACCGGCTGGAGAGATGGGCAGGAAGAAACCAAATGAGGTTTAATAAGAGCAAGTGTAGAGTCCTGCACCTGGGAAGGAACAACTGCATGTATCAGTACAGGCTGGGGAACGACCTGCTGGTGAGGAGCTCTGAGGAGAAGGACCTGGGGGTCCTGGTGGACAACAGGTTGACCGTGAGCCAGCAGTGTGCCCTCGTGGCCAAGAGGGCCAACGGGATCCTGGCATGCATTAAAAGGAGCATGGCCAGCAGGTCAAGGGAGGTGATCCTCCCCCTCTACTCTGCCCTGGTCAGGCCTCACCTGGAGTACTGTGTCCAGTTCTGGGCTCCCCGGTACAAAAAAGACAGGGATCTCCTGGAAAGAGTCCAGCGGAGGGCTACAAAGATGATACAGGGCCTGGAGCATCTTCCCTGTGAAGAAAGGTTGAGAGACCTGGGTCTGTTCAGCCTGGAGAAAAGAAGACTGAGAGGGGATCTCATCAATGTGTATAAATACCTGAGGTGTGGGAGACAGAGGGATTTGGCCAACCTCTTTTCAGTGGTTTGTGGGGACAGGACAAGGGGTAATGGCCATAAGATAGAGCACAGGAAGTTCTGCCCCAACATGCGAAAGAACTTCTTCACAGTGAGGGTGACGAAGCACTGGAACAGGCTGCCCAAGGAGGTTGTGGAGTCTCCTTCTCTGGAGATATTCAAGGCCTGTCTGGATGCCTACCTGGGCAGCCTGCTCTAAGGAACCTGCTTTGGCAGGGGGATTGGACCCGATGATCTTTCGAGGTCCCTTCCAACCCCGTCAATTCTGTGATTCTGTGATTCTTAGAGCACAAGAACTCTCCACTCCCCTGTGTAACAAAGTGAGCAGGTAGGGCAGAAAAATGGGATGGACCTGCTGCTCAGACTGAGGTGCAGGAAGGAAGTACACATGCAGTGGAAGCAGGGACATGCGGTCTGGGAAGAGTACAGGAATGCTGTCTGGGTGTGTAGGGATGGGATCAGGAAAGCGAAGGCAAAGATGGAACTATGCTTGGCAAGGGATGCAAAAAATAACAAGAAGGGATTCTATCAGTACATTGCTCAGAAAAGAAAGGGCAATGAGAGTGTAGCCCTCTGATAAATGAGAAGGGAGAACCAGTTACTACAAACATGGAGAAGACTCAGGTACTCAAGGAGTTATTTGCCTCAGTGTTCACTGCCAGTCAGGCTTCCCACATCTCTCAAACCCCTGAACCTTTAGGCAAGGTCTGGTGGAGCAAAGTCCCTCCCACTGTAAGCGAAGAGCAGGTTCAAGACCACCATATGAAACTGAACAGGTACAGCTATATGGAGCCCAGTGACAGAGTCCCCAGAGTCCTAAAGGAACGGATTGATGGAGTTGCTAAGGGAGTCCAGAGGAGGGCTACAAAGATGATCAGAAAGCTGGAGCATCTCTCCTATAAAGAAAGGCTGGGAGAGCTGGGATGTTCAGCCTGGAGAAGACTCCAGGGTGACCTTATTGCAGCTTTTTAATACTTAAAGGGGACTTATAAAAAAGATGGAGAGCAACTATTTGCTCACTCAGACTGTAATAGGATAAGTGGAAATTGTTTTAAACTAAAAGAGATTATTAGATGTTAAGAGGAAATTCTTCACTCAGAGGGTGGTGAGGCACTGGAATAGGTTGCTCAGAGAAGTTATAGATGCCGCATTCGTGGAGGTGTTCAAGACCAGGCTGGATGGGGCCCTGGGCAACCTGATCTAGTGGGAGGTGTCCCTGCCCATAGCAGAGAGGTTGGAACTAGATGATCTTTAAGGTCCCTTCCAAACCAAGCCATTCTGTGATTCTGTGGAGATTCTATGAAAATCTAACACTGTCTATTCAAGTACAAAAGCACAAATTTTAGCATCAAATATCCATGAGTCACAAATTGCTGAAGTCCAGGTAAGTATGCTTGGACAGCCACGTCGTATTAAGCCTGAATTCAACAGTAGTGACCAGTATTAGAGAGAGAACTAAAGAGGCCTGTTATGATGACCTGGCCTTTCTGTTCTTATGCTGTGGTTTCTCAAAAAAAAAAAAAAAGAAAAAAAAATCAGCCATATGTTTATGATCATTTATTCAGGTGGAAGCATTATGCAGCAGTGACCTAACTAAAACCTATAAAAAGCAGTTTATTCCACATTTTTCTTCAAAGAACTTAACTTCTAGGTGTAAGGAACTCCTAAATACAGAAAAATAGAAGATACCTTTGCAACAGAAACACTTAAACTGACCTTTGAGGTAATGGACAGAATTCTTTGATAGACATAAAGTAAAAAGACATAAAGTGAAAAGACAGGTTGACCTGTGATTCAGCTGACCTGTGATGCTAAAATTTTTATTTTTAGAAGAATTTTGAATATTCTCCAGGATAATAAAATAAATCGATAAATAAATAAAGTAAAATAAGGTAAAATAAAGTAAAATAAAGTAAAATAAAATAAAATAAAATAAAATAAAATAAAATAAAATAAAATAAAATAAAAACAGCTATTATGAAACTGGAATAAGGTTATGAATTCTAGCAGAAAAGTTATGAATTCCTTCACTACTGGCAGATTGATTTATTTTTTTTTCCCAGAAACATACCTGTAAAATAGCTATGTGTGTTTTCTGATGTAGCTATTATTCTGCTAACAATGTCAAAGAACTTACAACAGTGGGATTGTGTAAGAGTGTGTGCTGAAAGCAAAAGAGGTCTGAATTGTCAGCATTGTCACAGGGAGTTCTAGGTAGTTCTACAAAAGGTCACCATTGTTAAGAAGTTATAAGAGGGAACGTGTGAAAAACAAATGTGATAACCAGGCAAGAAAGAGGCACTAGAGTTTACTCAAGAGTTTAGAAACTTTAATACAGTGAAGATCTATTGGCTTTTAATCAACACAGGAGACAAGAAAGCACATATAACCAAGTAACAGAAGCACACTGAACTCTACAAACTGAAATAAGATTGTTGGGAGCTGCAGTCAAATCCAGTAGCCTGATGGGGTGAGGATGCCACAGCTCCATGACACCATGTCCATAGCGAGGTTGGCAAAGTATTCCCTGTAGGTACATGCACACAAAGCAGACATATATGCTACATATATACATGGCCAGCCATGCTGATCACAGACAAACATATTCAGCACATGCATGGAGACAAACAGCAACAGCAGCCTCATTCTGCCCCCTTCTCTGACTAAGCAGCACGGAGGTCTACTAGGGAGAATATGCTTGTATACATATGTGTACACACACACACACAAACAATTATATATGTATAAACATAATCACACATGCACGCATATATAAATACTGTGTGGATCCTTCCAGCAGCTGAGCTCAGACTCTCAGTCTGCCCAGTAGCTAACCTTGGATCCCTGTCTGCCCATATGCTGGCACCTGGACACAGGAGTCCCCAGATACACAGACCCACTTCAGTTGCTGGTACGGACTATCACACAAATATGCACACACACATACATACACAGCTGGCTGGGACTCCTCTGGACCCCAGTAGCCAGCCCCACCATGGTCTTGCCCTTTGAGATATACACACAAACACACTCAGCGCATTCCACTTCACCTACTGAATGGCTAGTCAGGCTTGATTTTTGCTAGTGCTCACACTCACACACTTGTACTCGGGTGACGGCAGCACAGAGACATGGGTCCTTGTGACCCATGATCCCAGCCCACTTGATGGCATTCACTAACTCCATTCTCGCCAGTCCCTGCACCATGGACCCATGGGACCACCAACCAACCCATGGTCTGACTCTCAATGCTGCACTCAGACTTACATACACTCACATATACACACTGAATAGGCATCCCCTCAACCAGGACAAGAGCTAGAAGAGGATTTAATAGCAGCACAGTACAAACTGAAGGCACTGAATTTGGAAGTACCATACCTGGATGCTGATCCTACAGGAACTATCCATTGGCTTTGAGTTGGTTTATATAGAAAAGCATGACTATTTTAAAGATAATAGAAGGAAAATAAAATTAATTTCCTCCTCAAATAAAATAAACTTTACGTCTGAAATTAATAAAATTACAGGAGCGAGGTTAAATATATTGGATAGTAGGGTATCTAATGTTTTTAAAGGAATTTTAAAGAATTCATATATATTTAAAAATAAATAGTACAGAAGATTAGATGTTAACATAGAATTTAAACTTTGATTATATGAGTATTTGAAAATTCAAGGACTTCACTGAGTTTCTGCAGTAAAAATTCCATGTACTACTTACTAAAATCTGTAGTCTGCCTATACAAAAATAATCCTTTAAGGTTCTAAATTACTGCACCAAGTTTTGCATCACTTTCTGAATTCACATCACATACTGTCATGTGGAACTTCATGCTTCATTTATTCTTATAGCAGTATTAGTAAAACCATTCTTTCATTTCTAATAACTTCAACCATCAATGAAATAATATAAAAAATTTAAGCATCTTCTTTCTCCTTGTTTGTGTGCTTTGGAGAATATTGCTTTCAATATTTATTCTGTTGAAACTGACATTTATTCTGTTGAAACTGACACAAGCTAATAATTAACACATCACAAGTGTTCTGGCCAAATGCTATGTAATACGTTTATTTTCAGCTCAGTTGCTGAAGCGGAGACCAATATCAGACACCTGCATGCCTTCCAGGAATTACCCTCCCCCGCCACCCTTCCCCAAACCAGCACACAATAATCATTCTGATCACTTATAACTGTTTATGAAACAGAAAAATATTACCTACAGCTTTTGCAAGGAAATATCTGAGACATCACAGCTATTTTTCACCCTAAGTAAATGGAAAATCTGTGGTATCACACAGATGCCATACT
Source organism: Cygnus atratus (assembly GCF_013377495.2). Taxonomy (NCBI): domain Eukaryota; kingdom Metazoa; phylum Chordata; class Aves; order Anseriformes; family Anatidae; genus Cygnus; species Cygnus atratus. The sequence goes on from NC_066362.1 coordinate 162,135,085, forward strand.
ATATAACTATTTCCAAGGACTAACTTTCCTTTGAGAATGACTGCACGCGTGGTAATCAAGATCTGCTGGAATATGTGCAGAATCTGAAAAAGAAACCAATTTTTTGAAAAAAAATATTTCTACACCTTCATTGTATCTATCTTCAATTTTAAGCTAGTGTTCCCTGATATTTTAATATTTTATACAGATATAATGTAAAGATATTATTCTGATGGAATCAAAAATATTGGTTGGAAAGGATCCCTGAAGGTCATTGAGTGCAACCTTCTGTTTGAACAAGGGCTAATGCCAAAAAGGGATCAGGCTAGCCATGTTTTTTTGTTTCCTTTCTTTCCTTCTTTCCCTTCTTTCTTTTTCTTTCTTTCTTTTTCTTTCTTTCTTTCTTTCTTTCTTTCTTTCTTTCTTTCTTCTTTCTTTCTTCTTTCTTTCTTTCTTTCTTTCCTTCTTCCTTCCTTCCTTCCTTCCTTCCTTCCCTCCTTCCTTCCCTCCTTCCTTCCTTCCTTCCTTCCTTCCTTCCTTCCTTCCTTCCTTTTTCTTTTCCTTCTTTTTTCTTTCTTTCTTTCTTTCCTTCTTTCTTTCTTTTCTTCTTTCTCTTTCTTTTCTTTCTTCTTTCTTTCTTTCCTTCTTCCTTCCTTCCTTCCTTCCTTCCTTCCTTCCTTTTTCTTTTCCTTCTTTTTCTTTCTTCTTTCTTTCTTTCTTTCTTCTTTCTTTCTTTTTTTCTTTCTTTCTTTCTTTCTTTCTTTCTTTCTTCCTTTCTTTCTTCCTTTCTTTTTTCTTTCTTTCTTTTTCTTTCTTTCTTTCTTTTTCTTTTTCTTTTTCTTTTTCTTTTTCTTTTCTTTTCTTTTTCTTTTTCTTTTTCTTTTTCTTTTTCTTTTTCTTTTTCTTTTTTTTTCTTTTTCTTTCCTTCTTCTTTCCTTATTTCCTTCCTTCCTTCTTTCTTTCCTTCCTTCCTTCCTTCCTTCCTTCCTTCCTTTCTTCCTTCCTTCCTTTCTTCCTTTCTTCCTTCTTTTTCTTCCTTCCTTCCTTCCTTCCTTCCTTTCTCTTTCCTTTCTTCTTTCTTTCTTTCTTCTTTCTTTCTTTCTTTCTTTCTTTCTTTCTTTCTTTTCTTTCTTTTCTTTCTTTCTTTCTTTCTTTCTTTCGTTCTTTTTCTTTTTCTTTCCTTCCTTCTTTCCTTATTTCCTTCTTTCTTTCCTTCCTTCCTTCCTTCCTTCCTTCCTTCCTTCCTTCCTTCTTCCTTTCTTCCTTTCTTCCTTCTTTTCTTCCTTCCTTCTCCTTCCTTTCTTTCTCTTTTTCTTTCTGTTTTTCTTTCTTTCTTTCTTTCTTTCTTTTTCTTTCTTTCTTCCTTTCTTTCTTTCTTTCTTTCTTCCTTTCTTTCTTCTTTCTTTCTTTCTTTCTTTCTTTCTTTCTTTCTTTTCCTTTCTTTCCTTCTTTCCTTCCTTCCTTCCTTCCTTCCTTCCTTCCTTTTCTTTTTTTTTCTTTCTTTTTTTTGTTTGCTTATTTGACAATTTTTTTTCCAAAGTAATTGAAATTATCAATTCAGACTTTTAATTATTATTTTTTTTTAATTTTATGGAAACATAGCTTGACATCTAATGTTTGCAAATATCACTACGCGTATTTAAAATATTTTTTCTCAAGTTTTCGATGAGATTTTTTTTCTCTAGTGGCTTAGTGTATTCCTTTTAACAAAACAAGGTATTACACATTATTTTCAATTAATATAATTTTAATGTGATCAGAGGTTGCCATTTTCCCTCTCAGTATAATTTTACTTGCTTCTCCTAAGTCAACATATTAAGTGTCCAGTAGATTTACAACACTTTTTAAATAAAATCCAGCAGATGAGTTTTAGTGGGAAATTTTGAGAATCTAGGGAGAATTAATCTTGTCCAAAAATGTACTTTTGCACTCCAGACCTGAAGACAATGTAACAAAAAAATCTCACTTCTAATGGCCAAATATTATAGCCTGTCCTTCATTGGAATAACTTTGCGATACTTTTCCAGGTCAGAGAAGACTTCATATGAAGCACTTTAGCCAGGGAAGTCCTTGAGAAGAGTTCATCCCTGCACTGTAGTAATCCAGGGCAGACTGATTCTGCAAATGCATTTCTTTAAGACCACACATTGCATTATGATGTCGAGAATTAAAGTGAATTTGAATGCTTGCTAAAATTGCTGCAACATTTATGAATTTTTTTATATAATAGAGTTTAATTCCCTGCTGAATCCCATTTCATTTTATCTATAAAGTCAGCAAAGCACTGTTATGTCTCTAGGATCCTCCCTCCCAAATACATGTTATAATTGGCTTGATTTTAAGAATGGAACATAAAGCAGTTGGACTGTTCATATTCATAAAGCTGACAATATACTTATGTAAGGAATAAGGAATCTTTCCTAATATTATACTCATAAAAGATCACAAAAGTGTGTTTCTTTAAAGAAGAATTCAAATGGTACAGAAAAATAGACCTTTAATTAAAGTAAGACTGTATTGATACCTCTAATTCATTATCATGTTTAAATACAGCAAGCAGTGTGATATGTAATAGCTCACACTGTTGGAGACTCCTAGCAATCCCCAAAAATGCAAAGGGAAGAATAAAGCAGAATGGCTATATAAATATCAGAAATTCATTATCTTTGTCTTCTTGTTAGATTAACATTAGTTTAACCTAATTTTTCCCTCTTATGTAGGGAGATACATGTGATTGCTTTTCATTTTTAGAGCACATTTTCTTCTCATCAGTTGCTACCCTTAATGAAAGAACACTTCCCTCTAGCATACAGATTAAATCATTTTAAGTCGAAGCATAAATAAATGCCTAGAAGTTGTCAGCTGAAAATCTTAGTTATTTCCTAAAGCTGCAGGTGCTAGAAATGGTGTAATGAAGTAGAGACAGCTGCAGCCACAGGCTCTGGCCAACTGGAATATGTCTTCAGAGTGACACTGAGCGTAACAAAACCTCACTATGTTTACTTCCAAGAATGTTATCACTGAAGTTTTAAAAACAGCATAAATCAAAAGACATGTTCACAAAGTATAGCTGAAGTCACATTATCCTTATTATATCCCTATATATTTTCCTCATTATAACCTGAAATATGTTGACATAACCATTCATATTCATCTATAATGCAATCAATAATTACAATGCCAGAAAGAAAAAATAGAGGGAAAAAAAAAAAAAAAGAGGGGAAAAAAATGTTAGAAGGCTGGAATTAATCAAAAAAACTGACCCATTGAGTTATGACAAACTAGAGCAGTTAAGATTTAAAAATCTCAGGTACAGCTAAATCCTTATGGAACTAACAGAAAATAACAGATGAGACAGTATCACCTACAAATCTTTTCTTTAAAAAATCACATATTAAACTATGTTTTGTTTTATACCAGTGGCACCATCCTTTGTTAAGACTGATGCATAGGAGAAGGAAAAAAAATAACAGCTTAGCATTAGAGGTATTGAGTAGTCAAAGTTTTTGTTCTCTGTACGAGGGACTTCATGAAATACATGGTTTTACTTTTATTATAATAAATGAAAAAAGCTTGTGATATATATGGTCACTTTGTAAAATATGAACTGTCTGTAAGACAGCTATTACCTGAAAGAGAACAAACCTTCACAAAGACTTGTCTGTTCTTTTTTGTTTGCTGGTTTATTTGTTTTGAGTTTTATACTAAACGTTAGCCATTATTTGGGATTTAGCCATCTCGTATGCAGATAGAGGACCTGATTCTATGAGCTGCTGAATGTTCACCTGAACACTGCTGAGTGGTCACAGACACAACTGGTTAATGAAGTACTTTTAAAAGCGTTTACTATTAAATTAGTAGTTATTATGTTCTGTTTGTTGAGGAACAAATTGTAATTTATACCTTAAAGTTCTGTGATTTTTTTAAGAGATTATATTTTTTATTTCTTCTGCCAGATAAGAGATTCAGAAATTGGTAAGAACCACTGGTAAAAAAATCTGGAGACTCTTTATCAGGGAGTATAGTTATTATAGGACAAGGGTTAATGGCTTTAAACTAAAAGAGGGTATATTTAGATTAGATATAAGGAAGAAATTCTTGACTATGAGAGTGGTGAGGCACTGAAACAGGTTTTCCAGAAAAACTGTGGATGTCCCATCCCTGAAAGCATTCAAGGCCAGGTTGGATGGGGCTTTGGGCAACCTGATCTAGTGGGAGGTGTCCCTGCCCATGGCAGAGGGGTTGGAATTAGATGATTCTGAAGGGTCTCTTCCAACCCAAACCATTCTGTGATTCTGTCTGAATCGCATCAGTCTTTCTCACAGAAAAATGCAGCATATGTTCCTAAACTCATCTTTATTTCATTTCAGACAACGGAAGCTGCCACTTTTATTCTACACCATTCTAGTCTGATGCTCAGGTCAGTATGATGAAACATGTAAGAGAATGAATATTCACTTCCATACCACCTGCTACAGACAAATTTTGTGGATTTTTTTCCAATGGGATATTCCACAAGAATTACATTCCACAGTCCTGGCAATACGGATACATTCAGAATTTTGATCTCAGTGTGGGGTGGAGAGGGAAGGAAGGAAAGGGCTCCTGTCAAGTGTGTGCAGTTTCTAAAATAGCAGTGAAAATAGTGCAGAATCCAACTAAAACTCTTGAAACTTTAGTTCCAGGGTAAGGTGTAACACTGTGTGAACATCCTTGAATCCAAACAGAAATCTCCTGTGATTTTGCACCAGAACAAATTATTTTGAAATAGCATTTTTAAGCAAGGTTTGCTTATCTTCAAAACTGAACTTCATTAATGACAAGAAAAAACGAATGAAAAGAAATGTGTAAAGCCTCATGAAGATTTTCTGCTTCTTACTAATACTAAAAGTTTAGGCACTGTTGGCAGTGATACTATATAAATCTCAAAAGTAATTGGCAAATCTTGACCAAAAAATGACAAAAACAGTGACTAACAATAATAAATGGTTATATAAAGAGTTATAAATGTTGGCCAGATGGGATTTGAAAGATAAGATATAAGAGTTTACACTGACACTCATTGAAGGCTTCACAATTGTCCCTTTTCAGCCATTCAGAACATCACAAGACCATCCCAGATTTTGCAGTAGTAACAGGGATAAATAGTCACCCACTTTTAACATTCACTTTTGTGAGATAAAGAAAAACGTTAATTAATGTTATTATAGGTTTTTAATTGCACAGTTCTGTTCCCATGTATTAAATAACAGAAGTGCATAGTTAGTCTTCTTCCCATATTTTACAGAAACTTTCACTAATGAAAAGTTGTTGGTTTTGTTTGTTTGTTTTTGGTGGGTTGTTTGTTTGGTTTGTTTGGTTGGTTGGTTTGGTTTGTTTGTTTTTCCTTTGGGCAAACTTGACATCCACAAGTCCATGGGCCCTGATGACATACACTCACAAGTGCTGAGGGAGCTGGTGGACATCATTGCTAGGCCACTCTCAATCATTTCTGACAGGTCATGGCAATCAGGAGAGGTACCTGGGGACTGGAAGAAAGCCAATGTCCCTTCAGTTTTCAAAATGGACAAGATGGAGGATACAGGGAACTACAGGCCACTCAACCTCACCTCAGCCACTGGAAAGGTGATGGAATAACTCATCCTGGAGGCTGTCTCTAATCATGTGGAGGATGATAAGGTGATCAGAAGTAGTCACCCAGCATTCACCAAAGGGAAATCATGCTTAACCAACCTGATTGCTGATTGCTTTCTATGATGGCATGACTGGATAGGTGAGGGGAGAGTAGTGAATGTTGTCTACCTGGACTTCAGCAAGGCTTTTGACATTTTATCCCATAGCTCAAGGATATGAGCTTGCTCATAGGCAAGCTCAAGCAGCAAAGGCTGGATGAGTGGATGGTGAAGGTAGATTGCAAACTGGCTGAATGGCAGGTTTCAGAGAATTGTAGCCAGTGGCACAGAGTCTAGTTGGAGGCCTGTAGCTAGTGGTGTCTGCCAGGAGTCAATACTGGGTCCAGTATTACTTAACTGATTCATCAATGACTTGGATGAATGGATAGAGTGCCTCCTCTGCAAGTTTGTTGATGATACAAAACTGGGAGGAGTGGCTGATACACCAGAAGGCTGTACTACTATTCAGAAGGATCTCAACAGGCTGGAGAGATGGGCAGAGAGGAACCTCTTGAAATTCAACAGAGGCAAATGCAGGATCCTGCACCTGGAGAGGAATAACCCCATTCACCAGTACAGACTGGGGGTTGACCTGCTGGAAAATAGCTCTGCAAAGGACATGGGAATCCTGGTGGACAGCAAGTTGACCATGAGCCAGCAATGTGCCCTTGTGGCCAAGAAGGTCAATTGTATCCTGGGCTACATTAGAAAAAACATTGCCAGCAGGTCAAGGGAGGTGATCCTCCCTCCCTACTCACCCCTGGTGAAGTCTCACCTGGAGTATTGTGTCCAGTTCTGGGCTCCCTAGTACAAGAGTGACTTGGAGCTCCTGGAGTGTGACCAGCAAAGGACTACTAAAATGATTAAAGAAGTGGAGCATCTCTCAAACAAGAAAAGGCTGAGAGAGTTGAGCCTGTTCAGACTGGAGAAGAGAAGGCTCAGGAGGAATCTGATCAATGCATATAAATACCTGAAGGGAGGGTGTCAAGAGGATTGGGCCGTACTCTTCTCATAGGTGCGCAGTGATAGGATGAGACACAATGGGCACAAACTGCAACACAAGAAATTCCATATGAACATGAGGAAGATATTCTTTCCAGTAAGGGTGACAGAGTACAGGAACAGGTTGCCCAGAGAGGTAGTGAACTCTCCTTCCCTGGAGATATTTGAAAGCTGTCTGGACACAGTCCTGGGTAATGTGCTCTAGGGGACCCTGTGTGATCAGGGAGATTGGACTTGATGATCTCCAGGGGTCCCTTCCAACTTCAACCATTCTGTAATTCTGTGAAGTCACTAATCCAGCCCTGTATATTTGAAACCTTCATGGGATGCAAATAATCATAACAAAGATATAAATGTTGTTTTAACAATAAAAAATAATTAAGCAGTAAGGACCACATTATGGGAATTTCTCTGAAGACTATCAAATGGCTGGAAGTAGTTGATGGCTTGATTTAGTTTAAAACGTACACTTTGCAGGACTGTTTTTCTTTCCCATTCTATATGTATGATTTCACTAAAATAAGCATTATGCTGTACATCTGACATTTTGAGGAAATTAATTCCCAATTATTCACAATCCACTTAAAGTGAATCAATAATGTTTTTGCTGCAATCACAGGCCTCAGCACCATCAGTAGCAAAAGGCCTACACACTATAAGTGTCATTGAAAGTGTGTGTTCAAAAACACATACACATATGCACATAGATGCACAGGTAATACCTAAATCAGGGAAAAATCTTTATATTTATTTGTCTATCTGAATATCAAAATGATGTCAATGGATTTGGGTTTGCCTCCTTGGAGGCACAAGAACTGAAACAGGAAATGTGTACTCCTATGCACATAGCGTGCTCTGAAATAATTATCACTCCAGATGTAACGAGCTAACAACTGTTCTTGATGGTGAGTGCAGTAGCAGAATTTACAGATGTTAATACTGAAATCTTTGTTAAGTCCTTGCATATTCAGATATTTCAAATGTTTACTAGGCAGCATTGGGTAAAGAGATTTGGGTTGTTGGTATCAATTGCTTTGATTTTTTTGTTACTTTGTTTTTTACCACATATGAAAAAGAAATCCTGCCAATTACAGAAAATACTCTCCAGCACACTATTTAAGCATAAATCTGCCTCGTAAATCCTCTTGTGACAGACTATCAAGTCTACAGATGTCAGGGTCTCTAGGTCAAAAGACAGCAGTGACTGCCCCATGCAGTGGGTCACATGTCTCCTAAAGCCAGAGGGGACCTCTAAGGCACATCCCTGCCATTTCAAAGCTCCTGCCAAGCCATTAGACTGTTGATCCTGTAGCTTGAAATATAACTTGAGACATTAGTGGACACATCCCAGGAAATCAGTTCCCTGCAGCTAAACACTCATCAGCCTGTCTCAGTTGGTCTCAGTGCCTCATTTTCATGGAAGAGAGGGTAAGAAATAATTTTTATATCAAGTTATCTGGGGAAGTAACATGTTATTCTCTTTCCAGAATCCCAGAGATTTTTATTGTGCATATTTAGTAAGCACATGAAAAATGGAAAGAATATCAACTGAGAATGTGTCAATTTACTAATGAGTACACACCTTTCAACAGAATAATTGTTTCTTGTATGAAGACAGACAATAATTTTGAACCTTTCAGGTTTGTAACCATACATGCAGAACATACTACAATCAATCTTTTTAACCTAAGAAATACAAGACTTCTGATATCTGACTCCCATTTAAAAGAGCATATATTTATTATTTTAATATTATATTCATTCATAGTATGTCATTTCATAAACCTCTTGCTATGCACTTGGATAGTTTTGCTCTGCTCTTCAATGAATTTCCATTCGGAAACCCCCTTTTAGGAAACCAAAACTCAAAACAGTCCTGAAGGAAGCAATGTGGGTGAGCAATCTGCCCTTGAGCTACACTGGGTTGTAACATTTCTTCTGCTTGGAAAAAACTAATTTCCTCTTCTGATTGCCCTTTTATCTAGCTATTTTATATCATGTTGTTGGGGCTGTTGTATGATAGGTTTTGTTATATGTATTTCAGTTGCTGTTAAAAATTAAAAGGGTTTAAAAAAAAAAAAGTGTTATTACCAGAAACGGTAGAAAAGCTGGTCAAATTTCTTTTCGTGCATATAGACATATTTGTATCAGAGCTCTTCCTTTGAAGAGCACTGAAGTGTGTATGGACGACAACATGCATGTAACAACTAGAAGGTTTTTTCATCATTAATTGCACCTCTAAACAATTCAGAGATGCCTGGAGGATAACAGGAATTAGATGAAATAGATGAAAAGAACAAAGGAAAACAGCAGTGAGAAAACCCTTTGTAATCCTCTCTCACTCCTTTTCTATGTATTATAGCTCTAATTACTTCCCTGATGATAAAAAGTCATGGAAGAGAAAATAAATACACACATAGTAGGAGAGGATGGTCTTGAGGTACATATAAGCTTAGACATAACCAGCATCTTTGTGGAGCAGTCTAATCAGTCCCTTGTTAGTCAGCTGGAGCAGTGCATATGCCCATCTTTGAAGAAGGAGGGATAAACTAGGCCAATGGCTATAGCTGGACCACTAAGAACTGCCTCATATCACATGGTGAGGCATGCTGCTCCAGAGCCAGACAGTTTGGAAGCTGAGTGAAGCACCAACAACACTGTCAAGAACAGTATGAGACATCATGAAGGACTACAGAGCCCTTGGAGCAACTAGAAGAAGCTCTGGAATACAAATGGTCTTCTCTTTGATCCCATTGGTCAAAGAAAAGCACTTTGAAAGGACCGGTCAAATCTGGTGGATCAATGCATGGTTGCTGGACTGGTGTTATAGCCTGAGATTTGTCCTTTTAGACCACTGGACTCCCTTTGGGAAACCTGGTCTACAGGGGATTGATTAAGGGTCCATCTGTTGGAGGAAGGGCAGGGCATCGTTGGTTGCAGGCTTGCCATGCTGGTGAAGAGAGCTTAAAACTAAAGTTGTTGGGAAAGGGGAGCCTCAATCCACCCAACATTTATTGTCTGGATACCAGCAATAGATGTCCAGTCAGGAAAGGGATGAGAGGTCAGCAGAAGAACACCTGAAGAGCAGCACAAAGGAATTCCAACCACTTCATCCAATAAAACAGTTTCATTAGAGGCCCAGCTTCATTGCTTCTACATGAATATACGGGAAATAAGTGGAACTGGATGTTTTAGTTAAGTCTCAGGTCTATGATATCATCGGCCTCAGTAAGACAGTGGGATGACTCATACGCCTGGAGTGTTGAGATAGATGGTTATAGGGTCTTCAGAAGAGATAGGCAAGGAAAGAGAGGATGTGGGGTTAGCTCTGTATGTAAAGAATACCTTGACTGCATGAAGCTGGGTGATGGTGATGAAAGGGTTGTGTGTCTCTGGATAAGGGTAAGGGGAAAGGGCAATAAGGCAGATATTATGGTAGGAGTCTGTTGCAGACCACCTAACCAGGATGAAGAGGTAGACAAAATATCCTACAAGCAACTAGGACAATTCTCATGACTTGTTCTTTTGGGGACTTCAACTTCACAGATGTCTGTTGGAAATACAATATAGCAGAGAAGAAACAGTCTAGGAGGTTTCTGAAGTGTGTGGAGAATAACTTCCTTCCCTGACTAGGGAAGATGATCCACTTGACCTTGTTGCAAGCAAAGAAGTACTTGTGGGTGATATGATGGTTGAAGGTTGTTTTGACCACAGTGATCATGAAATATTCATTTTAGATCTTTGGTGAAGTAAGGAAGGTGGCTAGCAGAACTGCTACCTCGGATTTCCAGAGGGTAGACTTTAGCATATTTAAAGATGTGGTTGACAGAGCCCTTGGGAGGAGGCTCTGAAAGGTAAAGGAGTCCAGAAAAGCTGGAACTTTTTCAAGAATGAAATCTTAAAGGCTCAGGAGGGGGCTGTCCCAATGTGCCAAAAATTGAGTGGGCCAGGGGACAAGAACAGCCCGACTCACCAGAGAGCTTCTTCTGGAACTCAGGAAGAAAAAGAGAGTTATGAACTCTAGAGCAAAGGGCAGGCAACACAGGAGGGCTGTGATGTTGTCAAGCTGTGCAGAGAGAAAATCAGAAGGGCTAAGGCCCAATTGGAACTCAATTTGTCTAGTTTAGTAAAAGACAATAAAAATGTTTTTATAAATACATCAGCAGTAAAAGAGTTTCCTTTTTGATCTTCAAAAACAGTTTTGTTTAATATTTTTATCAGTAAGTTGGATGAGGGGATCAAGTGTACCCTCAGTAAGTTTGCAGATGGTACCAAGATAGGCAGGACTGTTGATCTACTTGAGGGTAGAAAGGATTTGCAAAGGGATCTGAATAGGCTAGATCAATGGGCTGAGTCCAATAGCATGATATTTAACAAGACTAAGTGCACTTGGGTCATAACAATCAAAGAATCAAAATAAGCATATCAGCACCCAAAGCCAAATGCAAAATAAGGCATAGTGTGAGTGAAAAATGTAGTGGTAAAAATTTCCAAATAAATAAATTGTTTCTGAATTAAACAACACAAGTAAAGGGGAGCAGCCCTGAGTATTATAATAATGAGATAGAACACTCCTCAAACAAGGAAAATTCTTCTGGAAATCTTCCACCATCCTAACATTTCATACAACATTCACACCATCTGTGGAAACATCATGAAGCCTACAACATTTTTTTCTTTCTTGTTCTTCAAAAACAGTAGATATAATGACAAAAGATGATTGCTCAATTTGGAATTGGGCCTAGGAAAAGGCAGAGAGGATTTTATTAGAAGGAAATATATTTTTGCAGAATAATAGTTTCAAAACCATTTTGTGCAAATTCAGCTTTCTATGGTCGTACTTCTACTAGGGAGGAGCAGACTCTTTTCTTCTTGTGAGTGGTTTTGTCCTGCTGCTTCACATCACAGTTGCTGTTTGCTGTTGGTCCCTGCTGCTGCTTCTCCCTCATTTGCTTCTCATTTCTGAAGGTCTCCCAGCAAAGACAGAAAAAAATATTTACTTTCTTTTTTTTTTTATTATTATATTTTTTCTCATATAATCACTGTTTAAACTGGGCACCTTACAGATGAGTGAGAATGATCTTTAACATACGCACATCACATACAGTATTCCTACATATGGCTTTTTTGCAAGTATTTGCAAATAGATATAATCTCGTACATTACACGCACACACATAAATATGTTATTCAGAAACACATTTTTATGAGACATGGATTCAGGTAGAATAAGGCAGTTAGCCTCAAACCTGTATCAATCTGGGGTACCATTTAGAGTTTGGCTTTGAGGCAAAATTAAGGTTAGATTTCAGGCCTGACTTCATGCATAGCAATGGCAAATTCACACAGATTTTCGTCTCTTTTTTTTTTTTTTTTTTTTTTTTTTGGAGCACAGTCTAATGAAAACAGAGCTTGGTTGTGTACAAATTGGAGTTGTAAAGAGGCCTCTTCTAGTTTTGGATGTGACCTGGGATCAAAGCCACAGTGGCGGGTTTAGAACTGAGTGTTCATGTCTGATCCTTTCTCTCTAATATTTGAAAGATTTGGATTTGAGGTTCTGGGTTTGGCCCATCTGTATCCGGGAATGATAGTGAACCTTGCCAGTGGCAAGGCAAGTCTCTCCTCAGCCCACTTCAATTCAAACACAATACATCCAGTAAATTAAAACCACTAAGCAACAGGAAATATGTTGTAGTAAAGAAATAATAGACCTAGAAATATCTTATGCCTGATCTTCAGCTGGCACAAAGGAGTGTTTTACTATCTGCATCATCATTTACAGAAAATGACAGCAATCCTACCACCACCTGAGTCTATTGTAAAACTTCAATCAAATCAAACTGTCAGACTCAAAGACCATTAAAAATTGCAGCCTCTAACTCTGATGTGAAGGCAGAAACTATCTTCTTAAAAGTGAGGCAGCCAAAGAATCTCCAGACTCTCATTTTTAGATGAATACTAAAGAAATGTAAACATTTCTTTAAATTCTTTAGTGAAGAATTTTTATTTCATGCGTTATAAACTGCTCACCTATATAAAATACTCTCAAAGAAAGAGAAAAGATTTTTAATTTTCTCTTTCTTTTATTATTATTATATTTTTTTCCTTTTTAACTTATATATATTCATCATAAATTATGATGATATTTGTTACAAGCAATTAGGGGAAATCCAGTCATACAGTAGAACCTTCTATGGCCAAAGTAGTAATCCAGTTTCTGTTTCTGCCAGTGATTTACTTACCTTGTAATCTACAGCGAACTGCTTAGTTTCTCTGTACATGTGAGTGTGTATTCACTTTTACTTTTTAAAACTGTATTATAATATCAAGATACGTGTTTTCTAGGCTAAGCAAATATTTTCAGTGGATGCTTCACTGAGGTAGATGGAGTGCAGAATGAAGTTTCTTCATCCAGGAGCTGCCTGCAGCTCAAGGATCTTTTTCTGAGCTTTGGAATAAGGTTGAAGTGCCTGCATATGAAGGGACTTCAGTCCTGATCTACCAGCCAATGAGGAAATACTGTATCCAATGCAATACTGAGGCTTCTCACCAAACTCTTACAAAGTTGAATGGTCTCCACGGTGTTTTCTCCCCTGAACAGACTCACTGAAAAAGCTCAGCCCTCCCCACTCTGGACTCTGTTCACTATTACCAAAATTCCCTGTGTCAGCCTGTCCCCATCTCATTGTTCATGACTATTATAACCACCTTCCATGTGTAACTGTCCATCTACTTCCCTTTGTTCTGTGTGCTTCTGGGTTCAGATCTCTCATCCAACCCCCCTTTTCATCCTATCATCTAGCTCTTTCTGGCCTCACCAGTTCTTAGACCAATATGCTTTGGGAGGACCAGTCTCCCTTCAAGACCCCATTTAATTTCAGTTTATAGCTCATAGCTACTCAGTTTTCTCCCCAACTTCTTGAAAGGACAAGAAGTTTCCCTATTCCTCATATCAGTCTTTCATCGCAGGTTCTCTGTGTCTTGTCCATCTTATAATGGGGGCCTCCCCCATTATAGCATTGAATGACTTTTGACCCAGGTGCACAACAAATCAACAGATTTTTCCTCCACACTGTACTGGCACAGGAGACAAGGCCACTGAGGAAGCAGGAGAGAAAGCTTTTTCCACTCATTTCAGGTGTATGTCACTGCACCCTGGACATAAAAATTCAGAAAACTCTTGCTCATCCCTAGGATGTATGATAGTCATATTGTAAATTATTAAAATCACAGAGTGAAAACTAATGTAGCTCCAAAAGTTAGTAAGTTATTTCCTTGTAGTGGGTTTATGTGGCAAGGTTTTGGTAGCAGGGAGCCATAGGGGTGTCTTCTGTGAGAAGTATCCAGAAGCTGCCCCATGTTAGATAAGGGCCTCACTGCTGACCAGAGCCGAGCCAATAAGCAATGTTGTTTGTGCCTCTATAAGAGCATACTTAAGAAAGGGAAAGAAAAGAAAAAAAAAGAAAAAAAAAAAAAACACTTATTACACAGCAGCTGGGAGAGTGAGAGGAGTGAGAAACAGCCTTACAGTTGCCAAGGTCAGTGAAGAAGGAGGGGGAGAGATGCTCCAGGTGCCGGATCAGAAGTGCCCTGTGGCCTGTGGTGGGGACCATGGTGAAGCACGCTGTCCCCCTGTAGCCCATGGAGTACCACAGTGGAGCAGGGTTCCACACTGCAGCCCATGGAGAATCCCCCAGTGGAGCAGGTGGACCTGCACTGAAGGAGGCTGTGGTGCTCAGGTGGCCAAGAAGGCCAACAGCATCCTGGCTTGCATAAGAAACAGTGTTGCCAGCAGGGCTAGGGAAGTGATTGTCCCCCTGTACTTGGCTCTAGTGAGGCTGCACCTCGAGTACTGTGTTCAGTTTTGGGCCCCTCGCTACAGGAAGGACATCGAGGTGCTCGAGAGAGTCCAGAGAAGGGCAACGAAGCTGGTGAGGGGTCTGGAGAACAAGTCTTACGAGGAGTGGCTGAGGGAGCTGGGCTTGTTCAGCCAGGAGGAGAGGAGGCTCAGGGGTGACCTTATCGCTCTCTATAGGTACCTTAAAGGAGGCTGTAGCGAGGTGGGGGTTGGTCTGTTCTCCCACGTGCCTGGTGACAGGACGAGGGGGAACGGGCTAAAGTTGTGCCAGGGGAGTTTTAGGTTGGATATTAGGAAGTACTTCTTTACTGAAAAGGTTGATAGGCATTGGAATAGGCTGCCCAAGGAAGTGGTTGAGTCACCATCTCTGGAGGTCTTTAAAAGACGTTTAGATGTAGAGCTTAGTGATATGGTTTATTGGAGGATTTGTTAGTGTTAGGTCAGAGGCTGGACTAGATGATCTTGGAGGTCTCTTCCAACCTAGATGATTCTGTGATTCTATGGAGGACCCCTGCTGGAGCAGATTCCGAGCTGGACCTGTAGCCCATGGAGAGAAGTCCACACAGGAGCAGGTGACCTGGCAGGAGCTGCGGCCCATGGTGGAGCAGTTTGCTCCTGATGGATGGATCCCATGGTATGGACCCATATCTGGAGCAGTTCTTGAAGAGCTGCTGCCTGTGGGAAGCCCCTGCAGAATCAGTTTGGGAAGGACGGCACCCCGTGGGAGGGACCCCACAGCACAGTGGAAGAGAGTGACCAAGAAGGAGCAGCATAGATGAAGTGCTATAGACTGACCACAACCCCCATTCCCCCTTTACCCTGTGCTGTTCAGGGGGAGGAGATGGAAGAGGGTGGATGGGGGGAAGGCATTTTTCATTTCTTTCCTTTGTTTCTCACTTATCTAGCTTGTTAGTAATAGGTAATAAATCTTACTTTCTCCCTATGCTGAGTCTGTTTTGCCCGTCCCAATAATGACTGTGTGATCTCCTCGTTCTTATCTCAACCCTTGAGCTCTTTGTGTTGTATTTTCTTCCCCTTCCCCTTTTAGAAGGGGGAGTGAGAGTGGCCGTGGTGGAACTCGGCTGCCCACCTGAGAAAAAACACCAGATTCCCTGACTATAATCACCATAAATTCCCAACTCAGTCTAAAACAGATTATTGCTTTGTCCAGTGGTTGATCTTTGTTACTAAACACAAGGATACAGGAATGTTGCAAAGCAAAGATAATCCCTTTTAAAGCAAATGTGCTTATTTAAAAATCGGGGGTGGGGTTAGATTGAGGGGAGGGGAGTTCATCAGACTTTTAAGAACACATCATTTACCCCAGTGTGATTCTCAGAAATATATGTTCCTGTTTTTTCCCCTCCAAAAAAAATAATCTTAGATAAGAAATGCAAAAATGTTGGTTCAAGTTTTGAACTTTGAAAAGAGCCATCTAAAAGCAAGGCTTTCTGACAGAAGGTGAAAGAAAAAACAAAACAAAACAAAAACTAATTAGTGAATTAGTGTGAGGAGATCTGTCCAGAAAATATTTGGTTTATGTTCTCAAAGTCGCAGCTCAGTGAAACACATTTGGAAAGGTGTGGATACTAACATGCAATCTTATTGGCTTCATGTAACAGATTCCCAGCATCCACTGGCAGCAGAATAAATAACCTTTGTGATGATCTGTCAACAAAAGTTCTGAGCAGAGAATTAAATTTGGGTAACTCTTTATTATTCAGAAATTATCTACTGGAGCACTGGAGCAATTGTTATTTCCATTTGGAAGACAATACACATGTGAAAGCACACAGAAAGCATAAATTTTGAAGAAAATACCTTTTAGAGACCTTTAATATAGACTAGGGCTTTATCTATGTAGGGATTATAGTCAAATAAAATTTATTTAATTTGGCATTACTATAACCAGTTTTTTTAGTTCCCAAACAGGCTTAAAATATTACTACTGAAGATTTTGTAACCCTAAAATAAAGTTTTATGCTAAACATGAAATGTGACATAGATAAATTTTGTAATCTGCTTGAGTTTTCAGGAGCTTGATCCTGAAGTATCTATCACAAGATTGTGCTGCAATTATGTAGCTGGATAGGGATAATTTTTGTGCACATATATTTGAGTAATTGCATTCCATATCATAGGTTAGATTAAAACTAAGGAAACACTTTAAAAATACAAAGATAAATATTATTATTGTCAAACCTGCTCTTTGTTTTGTTAAAAAACGTTTGTTAACAATCAGTGTTTTTCTTGTTTAATAGCCAGAGAGTGACAGCTGCTGAGATGAGATCATCATCCTAGTCCTTCACAATTCATCATTCATATTAATTCACCTATATTGTAAATAACATGCTTGAGGAGAAGAGGAGATAAAAACATCAACTTTTGGCTAATCTTGGGTGGTCTCCTTACCCATGTTAGATTCACAACAGGTGACTTTTTAATTGTTTTCTTATGGTAACCAATTTATTCTAAAGATTTTTGTTTGGCTCATGTTAGTTTTCTAAGTTAATGACTGTGTGACAACACGCTGAGTACAGGTGGCAAAAGGCAATGTTAAGAATGTGAGTATTAGAATGTGTGCAGATCCTGCTTATCTTGATCCTGTGGTCCTTCCTGGGGTCTGTGATTCTGAAAATGGGGAAAAATGTCTTCTCCAGAACCTGTATCTCCAAGGAAAGCAAGAGCAAAACAGGCAAATTCAGAACTTGGAGTTCATTGTGGTTCTCATAAAGATTGCTTTTGTTTTCTTGAACACCAGGAGGTTTTCCTGAAGTGCATATGAACTACACCAAAGTGATCATCTGGATCACTAGATTGTGTTCATCTAGTGAGTTGAGGGGAATTCTGGTGATGAATTTTGAAATTCTTCCTCATCACACAAATTGGATCCATATATACATTTTGTCTTTCCTATCACCGTCCTGAATTCTCTGCTGTTTATGTTCCAAATTGTCCTCCCTAACAAAGGCAAAATTCAGTATACTATCCAATTAGACATAAATACCTGAATCCCCATATAAGTTTATAAGCCACTGCTGGCAATATACAAAATAACAGGGCAGAAGCAGCAGCAAAATAATTAAAACCAGGCAGCAATGACTACACTAAACTGCAGGACAAAACCTACCCACAGAGTATCAGCTGTAGAAGGAGCAATTAACTTGGCCAATGGGTCTGATACTTGCATACCTCCCTTTCTGTCACAGAAAGCATATGGTTGCAATTAGCTGATGCAAAGGAAATGCCATCTGAATACCCTGTTTTCCAATTGGGATGACCTCTGCCCCAGTATGAAGACAGTTGGAAGCATTTGTTTGGTGTTGGTTAACTATGTATGTAGTTGGGGGGGGGGGGGAGGGGGGGGGGGGCAGGGGGGACCAATTTGAACAAATATGAGAGAATATGCCAAGTATGTTTAAGCTACAAAACTATGCTGTACCACATAAAAAGAGAGCATTTAAAGCAAATTGGAACTAAAATAAAGCCCATGCTACTGCAAATTCTACAGATATTATTATTTTAAAAAATAAAAATAAAAGTCCAAAAAGAAGGTTTCTACTTTATTTTTCATCTGAAGTACTAGTGGCATAACATGTTCTCAGTGGTTGGAGTGTAACATGAAAGAGATATAGAGGAGGCCAAAGTTATCAATGTTATCACTCAGACCCTGACCACAGAGTACACCGTAAAATGCAGAGATATTAAGATACAACAATTTTTATTCAGAACAGATGAGTAGTCATCTGCTCCATCTCCTGCCTCGTTCTCTGCTGTACCTTGGACAATTTGGAAAGGTATATACAGAACCTGTGTTTAGGTTTTGCAAGTGATTGTAGTCTATTCAACATCTCTTTCCTGAATCATCTTCTTCTGAGATTATTTAAAAAAAAAAATCCCATATAGAAAAATATATTTTCTACAAAGAAGTGCAACATTTTTAGCATCTTTAAAACTATGACATGCAAGAAGAGTGATATATTTCTCTTTCAAATTCTAGATGTCAGCTTAGAAATTTAATGAAAAGGTTAGTATTTCTTTTAAGTTCTAAACTTCTATAATTTTTTTTGAAAACAATTTGTCTTAATTCTATTAAGTTCAGTATTTTTTTCTATAATATTTGTCATTTGCAAATCTTATACATATAGAATGACTATGTCCAAATCAACTCAAAATATATGTTTAACAGATATGAAAATTAAACTCCATGGGAGTTTTGCAGTCAGCTCAGCTACTGATTTTGTATAGCTTAATACAAAACAGAACATCCACCATGTATGTACATATTTATTTACTATGTTTTAGATACAAGGCAAAAGAATTCAGGGAATCTATGCTACTAAGAGAATACAATAAGAGAGTTTCATCATTTAAGAGCATCTTCATTTGTATTACAAACATTTTTAACCAGGCTGTACAATTAGGTGGTTGTTGATTTAGTATTTTTTTGCCAATTGATTCCAGAATTATTTTTTAATCTTCTAATTTAGCGTAGAAGAAGAAGAAGAAGAAGAAGAAGAAGAAGAAGAAGAAGAACTCATGCATAGTCTAATCTTTTTCATATTAGAAATTCATATTAGGCTGTGGTTCCCTACACAACATCTCCACAGATACAGTATTCCCATTCATAAAGATACTCTAGAGATATACAAAAAGAATGACTTGTGGAACATATTTTAGCATTTTTACCAATGAGGAGGAGGCCATTAAGTATGGAAGGATGCCAGATACTGATAATCATCGGTTCTTCTGGTCTGTTTCATAATAAATTTGCAGCTGTAATGCTGGCTACGCTTTGCAGTCCCAGAGATACTGCTTAGTTTTTTGTTGTTACTGGTGTGTTTTTTGTTGTTGTTGTTGTTTATGTTTTTGTTGTTTGTTCTTTTCTTTGTTGGATGGGATAGGAGGGAATTTTATACTAAATTAAAAAAATTTTTTTTTTTTTTGGGGGGGGGACACGGGGACGGACAACTGTTGCGCTGTTGCATCTTTCAGTCACTGTAATGTCAACACCACTTAGGACACATTTCAGGCATTCACCATTCTGAGACTCTTCCAGCTGCCTTCCCTGTGAGCTGTTAAAAGACCGGAGTATGAGCCATAAAATGTGTCTGTGGGTGTTAGCTAACAATTTGCAGGTGCATATCATCCCAGTAAAGCTTTCAAATTATATGCAATTTATAAGCTATGTTTGAAGCTCATAATGGTTATGTCTGAGCAAATTAGTATCTTTTTTTGGCTTCAGTTTTTGAGAGTCACATATAGTTGGTGGGGGAGGAGACAAAAAGGAAAGGGTATTATTGCTAACATGCAAAAGTTAGACAAAAAGTTTTTTCCACTCAGTTTTTGGTAAATAAATTGGGGCAGGAAGAAATATTGTTCAAAATACTTTAATTTTACATGTTTAGTAGTGCATCTGGAAGGAGTGAGGCAAGCAATTCTTTTCTGAATAAAAGCTGAAATTAGGGATGAGTAATGATTTGAGTAAAAAGAAGAACAATCTATAAATGTTCACCAATTATGAACCCATACTTTAGCGAGATTGCCCCCCTTATTCTTTTTCTTACATGTCTCTATATTTCAATCTTTAAAATTGATTCAAATACAGAAATGGGGACCAGAAGTTCTAATTGTTAAACCTGTCATGGTTTTGCAGTTCTGCTTTGAAGAAACATTTTAACCTGCTTCTTTCTCCACATGAGATTCCCATGTCATGGAGGTGCTCATGGCTGTTACCAGTCAGTTATAAATTGCACAGTTGATAAAGTCTTATAATAGAGGTAGCTTGACATAACGGAACTCTAGAATCTTGCCTTTTAATCCCAAAGTGCCCCAAATATCCAAGTGGCAAACTCCGTAGGTGTAATGTTTAGACCAAGCTTTATATTAATGATGGTAAGTGCTCTTGTAGGCATATTGGGTAGGATTCATTCAGCTGTATGTGGACAGCTACAGTGCAAGTGTCTGTGTCGAAATTAGGCACTACCCATACACGTTGCATACTAAGGGTGTAGCATACACCGTTAGATTAAGTATTGACCACAGGTGGAAAAAAAAGCAAGACAAGGTGGGAAGGGGAGGGGAGGGGAGGAGAAGGGATTCCCACACATTTATTTAATATTTAAAGACAGAGACTAGATGTTTTCTAGGCTCTAGAGAAGAATTAAACGGTAAATTAATTTTTCAGCATGTACAAAATATATGTAAAGGCAAGAGGGATTCAGGACTCTTGCACAGAATCCCAAATAGAATATGAGAACATAACACACTAGGCATATGGGCAATTTAGACTGTAAAACAATGATTTTCTTAAATTAGTGAAAACTTTAAAAAAATGGTTTTATATTTCTGCATAGACATAACTGACTACATTTGGCCACTGTTCAGTATTTAAATAACAATTATATTCAGTTCGATGCCATATTAACTTATCATGAATAGAATTATGATAGTGAATTCTAATTTAATTACTCACTGCTGGCTAGTTATTCAATCATAATGGATTGCTACCATTCTTTTCAGTCTAGTATTTAAATAAGACAGAAAGAATTGCATGGCAAAGGAAGGTAGGTATGCACGTGTTGATATGGAATCTGAACTACCACAAGAGTAACACTGAACTGTAAGAGCAGGTCCATAAGAAAATGCCACACAACTTTAAAGATGTTTCAAGTATACTTAGTGACGATAGTTAAAGTCCAATTATCTCCAAAAAGATTAGTCCTAAGATAAATGCCATCAAAGATATCAGGGTATATACAATGTAATCACCTGTCTTAAAAATATATATATATATATATACATATATATATATATGTATATATATATATACGTATTGCCCCAATGGAGCAATATAAAATATTTGATGCATGAGAAAATAAAATTAAAGTAGAGCACAAACAATTTTTTTGGGAAAAAAAAAATTCTCTTTGGAATGGTGTGAAGAATTCTATTCTCTTTTCACAGAATAGTTAAAAAAGCTACTTTCATTTTGTGAAATATGGAAAAATGGAAAAACAAACATATCAAAGCACAAGATCAAAATATTTGAATTGAATAACTGTTCTTATCCCTGAAATGTTCCTTCAAACAGTTCTAGAAAAAAAAATGCTAATTCACTTCAAATTAAATTAATTCCATCCTGATGAAGGAAAAGAGTAGTTGAAAAAAGCTGTTGATATGGAGTTTTATTGATTCATAACTTTGGATTCTATAATTTAGAACTCTTCTGGAAGTGGTAGGGCTTTTGTTTCATCACATTTTTAAGGTATTCATTCTATGCATCAAAACTGAAGGAAAGTTAAATTAGCAGAATAATACTTACCAAGTAATTATGAAAGTACATTTTGATTTTTATTCCGGTCACTTCAAATAAACATTTTTATTCTTAAACTTGGGGATGTATCACTGTAAAAAAAATTACCTGAGATTTTCTTTTAAAGTTTCTCTGTCATCTGAAATTTTGCCATAAGAAAATTTGAATATTACATGTTTTGTGAAACAACTTAAATATTCCAAGCTGCACTGTATCATTTTTAGACATATTTATGCTAGTACTGACTGGCAATATTATTAAAGCAAAAGAGAAGACAAAAAATGTTATAATAACTGAAAACATTAAACAAATTTTCCCTTCTGGTCTATGCATAGTGTTCAATTTGAAGCATAAATAGCTTATTTGAAAGAAACACTTATTTGAAAGCTGGAGATAGCCCTAAGAAAGGAACTAAAAAGAGCAGCAAAATGTCAACTTTTTTTTTTTCTCAGTTTTTTTCCTGTGCCTGGTTATTTTATTTTATTTTATTTTATTTTATTTTATTTTATTTTATTTTATTTTATTTTATTTCTGTTTTATTAAAATAGTTAACCCCAGAACTCCAGTGAGAAACAGCCTTTTCTTTTCTGAGGAGGCCTGGGGACATGGAATGAAACAGCAATAGGCAATCTTTCTTACAAACCATCATACAACAGACTGAAAACACCACACATGGGAAACATGCACCAATTTTCATTCCACAAGAAGACTGAAATGTAACATAGTTAACCTCAGTGCACTTCTTGGAGACTGGAGACAGGATTAGCTGTCTTTGTAAAGCACTTGAGATATATGTGTGAAAAGAGAAATACAAGTTCAAAGCATTATTTTTACATTACTGTAGAAAGCCAGAAGAAAGTTCCAGGACTATGTGTCTTAAAAGAAAGAAAACAGAATGAAAGAAAAACTTGCAACAGTACAATTACCAACAACAACATAGAAGAGACAACAGTAATTATTTGTATTATGGGACAGCTAACCTAGTGTACAGTATCAAGGAACTTCGAAGTGGATGAAAATGCAGTTTCTATCCTTTCTGAGGCCTTACCTCTTTCCTAAAATGTTCTTCCAGCACTTCAGTGTAAATGAAAATCAAACAAAATATTTCCCCGAAGTTTTCTATTACTTGAAACAGATAACATAGAAAAGAACAGTTTATTATTGTTGTTGTTTATATTATTTATTTTTGCTATTTTGTCATCAACTGTTTGATTTTGTTTTGATTTTTGTTTACAGCATTAAACAACCTTGGCAAGGTAAGAATAAAAATTTGAGGAGTGTTCAAAAAGCATGGATACTTGTTTAAAAATCCTTTTACCCACTCCAGAAAAATAATGCAACAGAGAATAGTCTTTGTTATAAGAAATTGGGCACTTTTATTTTTTTTACTTGGATTAATATATGAAAGGTTGATGGCTCCTGAGGTAAGACTGAGAACAGCTTGGCAGAGTACTCTTTAGGCTCCACCTTCCAACATTGTGTCTGGGTTTCTTTGTAGGTGTGCAGAGCCCGAACACCGGAGCATGGTTCCAGTGCACCCACAGTACAGACACATGACTTAGCTACACAATACTTTCTAAATATTTAGCCTTCCATTTATCTGCATGTATGCAAAAAAAAGGTGCTTGCTGTGAGACTGATGATTATTGAATGATCAAATTAATGTTGTTTTTACAAAAGACTGATATTTCTCCAGACAGCAAAGTTGGAAAGCAAATACTTTCAGGTTTGCCCTGCTATTTTATTTTCGTTCCAGCTTGCTATGATCTTACCATTCTAGAAACTGATTCAACAGGGTGGGGATTATTCTGCGCCCAGCAGCCCAGTTAGCTGAGAAACCAAGGAATAACAGCCTTAAGGAGAGCCAAGTCCCAGCTCCATCTTGGAAAGAATCTGCTATTTGTTTGTATAATCCTTTAGATTTTGCCTCTCTCTCTCTCTCTCTCTCTCTCTCTCTCTTTTTTTCTTTTTTTTTTTTTTTTAATCCCCTGCTATTTATTTCCTGTAGTTGTCGCATTGGCACTAAGTGAGCATAAAGGCCTGTATTCATTCTGTTTAGCTAAAAAATTTAATTACCATGCCAAAATTAATCCAAGCTTCAGCACCTAAGAAATAAACTGCCTGCTGGAGGTGGCAGTCAGTACTACTGGCTTTGTTAAGAGGCCTGAACTCAGATGTTGCACTGTAGTTCTGCAACCCAGAAGAAAGTATTTTGCTAGGCCTCGGGACTGCGATTTATCAGGCTTGCTTTTTCCAAGATTTTCTTGTCCTGCCTGGAACTCTGTTAAGATTTCAATTATGCTAGCAATAGCCTCTTGGCTTTTCAAGTCAGATATTTCCTCTTTTTCTCATAACAAGATTTTATGTAGCAGACAGTTTTCCAGGCCTCTGTCACAGGCAAATAAACAGGAAGGTCATGGGACTCCTTTCTGGGGATACTTTGGTGAGCGATAAGAAGTGGTAATACCTGTGGAGAGGCGACATCACCTATTACGTGATGAGAACTGCCTGCTTTGCTAAGACTTAAATGTGCCCTGTGTAATATAAGGTGTGAAGAGCTGGTTTCTGTCTCTGGACACTTAATGCATCCTGCAATACTGTTAAAAATATTAATTTGTTTATTGATTGATTGATTGATTGATTGATTAAAGGCTGTTGTTAAATGTTATCTCATCCATAAAAGGCTGCCTTAGACATAACACAGTGGAGAATCTGAATGACAAATCCGGTAGGTGATCTTTGGAAAGGCAAAGTCCTCCAGGTTGTTTATACATGAAGACGAAAGAAAAAGAATTTGAACCCATGTTTTTAATGCTATTTGACCACATTGAACTCGCCTTTTCTTGGTACAGTATGTTACCTCTTCATTACGAAGTTAGGGTGTACATTTTAATAGCTCAATGAGAAGTTCATAAGAGGATCATATGCCTAAATATTATTTTGAGCATTATTTTTAATGCTTTCCAGCTCATTTCCTCTTTTCTGCTGATACCACTAAAAAGTCTGCCAAGAACACACTGGCAAATGGTAACTACTCAAACAATGAACATCTCATCCAATGTTCTGTGGATAATTAGGGGATTACATGTCTTCAAGAATAAGGCCACCTTTTATTACACATAAATTGTTTGCTTGTAGGGATTTTTATTACCTCATGTCACCATTATTTTTAAAGCTTTTAAAATCACATAGATACATCTAATTTTGAACGTTTAGAGCTCCAACATAAGCATAAAACAACCTTCCATCACATCCCTCTGAAGTTATTCCTTATCATTCATGAGCAATGGCTTAGTTTTGTAAATACAGATACATCTGATAGTTTTTTGGCCACTGCCAGCTGTTGGTTTGCTTCCTATTCCAGTAGAAATAAGAGCAAAATTAACAGGAGATACTTTGTTATTTATTTACTAGAAAGGTTCCACAGATTTTTGTGGGGGAAAACAAAAAAAAAAAAGATCTGTGCAAGTTTCCATAGCTCGGCATCATTTTGTGTCATGGTACTTGGCAAATCTTTCATGAACTACAGAGTAGTTTACAGAGAAAATTACAGAGTAGTTTATCATGTTTGGGTATCTGTATAATGAGCTATTTTATATAGTTGTTTCTTAGACTATTCTGCCTTAGATTAGAGCAAGAAAAACAAAACAATTCTTTTCCCTCAAACATATAACATTTTAAATTTCATTCACTTTGGACTTTTATTTGGACTAGTCTTTTTGGAGATTATAACTTGATTTTCTTGGTAGAAAACAACAAACAAATAAAAATTAAGTGAACATGGAAGGTCAAATAGCTATGACACTTGAGATTCACTTTTTCCCCTAGCCTTAGTCAATGTTTAAATACCGAGCAGTTAGTGTGGTTGAAATATTCATCACACATAAGGACATCTGACAGCCCATGATCAGGATCAATTGATAATGTATATACATCCCTCAAAGAAAAATGTCTTGTGGATCACCGAAATTTTGCAATGTTCTTCCTTCAGCTTTTTCATTCAAGTGAAGTGTAACAGACTTTTCCAGGCAGTTTGTCTGAAAGATTTTTTTGTTTGTTTGTTTGGTTTGGTTTGGTTTGGTTTTAATTCAATGTTTTTGTCTTGGGTGGATCCTCAGTTGTCAATCTGCATTACACTAGGAATATCCAGGGAGCTGTGCTGATATCTCCCAGCTGTGAAAATGGCCTGTTTTTCGGAATTTGATCAACTGCAAGTTGATCAAAACATCATAGGCAAACATAAATAAATGTCCATTCAATCTATGTACAACACCAAAATTTATCGAATGTATCTGACATAATCAAAATAAGTGATACAACTTACTGGACTTTTACATTTTTAGTGCCACAGGAAATATGGACTGATGTATTTCTTGGAAGAAATTCTGATTCATAAGTTATTATGGGACCATTTAGAGTAAGAATTTGTGTTTAAGAAGTGCTTCAAAAAGGATCAACCATATCCCAGGGTGCATCAAGCACGGCATTGCTAGCTGATCAAGGGAAGTAATTGTGCTACTATACTCCGCACTGTTGCAGCGTCACCTCGAGTACTGTGTGCAGTTTTGGGCATTGCAATATAAGGGCATAAAACTATTAAAGAGTGTCCAAAGGAAGGCAAAAACGATGGTGAAGGGTCTAGAAGGCAAGACATATGAGGAGCAGCTGAAGTCACTTGGTTTGTTCAGCCTAGAGAAGAGGAGACAGGGGAGGCCTTGTGGCAGCCTACAGCTTCCTCATGAGGGGAGCAGAGGGGCAGGCACTGAGCTCTGCTCTCTGGGAACAGCGACAGGACCCAAGGGAAGAGCATGAAGCTGTGACAGGGGAGGGTCAGGCTGTGAGTTGGGAAAGATTCTTCACTGAGAGGGTGGTTGGGCACGGAACAGGCTCCCCAGGGAAGTGGTCATGGCACCGAGCTTGCTGGAGTTTAAGAAGCATTTGGACAAAGCTGTCAGACATATGGTTTGATTATTGGGTGGTTCTGTGTGGACCCAGGAGTTGGACTAGATGATCCTTGTGGCTCCGTTCCAACTCAGGTATTTCTATGATTCTTGATCCAGTGTTTTCAGGGTAAAGAAAAGGGGAGAAAAGAAGAGTAAAGAATTATAAGAAGGAGGAAAGCAATTAAAATATTAAGTAGGCAAAGTCCAATCTCAATAGCATAAAACAAGAAATTAACACCGTGGAATAAAACTGCCTCTGTTTGGATCTCCATTTTGATCTGTAACATTTAGAATCAAAACTTTTTTAACTTCATTGTGGTAGAGACTGAGTAGCAACTGTACCTAAAAAGCTGAAAACCATAGGCTGGGTGGGAATGTTATAAACATTTTAAAATTTCAAATACTGTTTTGTTGTTTTGTTTTGTTTTGTTTTGTTTTCACAGAAAAATCAGAGATGAACTAAACCTCTATATGACTGTCTTTACTTGTTTTGTTTGTTTTTTTTTTTTCCAAAGTTTGTATTATACACTATACAATGATATGTCTATAAATGGAAATTAGAAGAAAATACGATTCTGAAAATCTCAAAGAATTCACTGAGAACGGACTTTAGTGTACCTGACAACACTGAAGTGACTGTTCAAAAACTGGTTTTAACCATATTTCTATTGTCATTCCTCCATATATATATGTATGTATATTGGGTCCACTGGTGGTATTATGCCTCTTAACTTTGTGTACTTCAGGGGTATATAAATATTCCAACCAATCTAAGGGCTATTTTAGATACTTAGAAATCTTTTCATGCTATTCCTCACAGTATCCTTCTGGACAACTTCTCCAAGTGTGAGATAAACAGATTCATGCTACACTGGGTGATGAACTGGCTGAATGGTAGAGCTCAATATTTCATCATGAATGGGGCTGCATCTGGCTGGCAGTCAGTCACTAGCAGTGTTCCCCAGGGTTCCATTCTAGGGTCAGTTTTATTCAACTTTTTAATCAACATTTTTATGAATGCATCCTTAGCAAGTTTGCAGATGATACTAAATTGGGAGGTGTTGTTGACTCTCTCAAGGTACAAGAGGTCTTGCACAGGGATCTAGATAGATTGAAGCATTGGGCAATCATGCCTAAAAGGTCAAATATCTTACCCCTGAGGGGTTTATTCTGGCTCAGATCCTTGTCCCCACATCATCTCCATTACATAGACAACTTAACTCCTGGTCTCTCTGGGGAAAAAAAAAAAAAAAATGGTTTTCTCCAGGATGAAATGAAGGGTTCCTCTTGTTCTGGAAAAGACTCATCCCCAGACTACATGTGGGAAGTGGAGGGGAGTTTTGCACCTCTGCTCAAGCAGTTATCCAACATCATCATTAGCAGGTCTTTCAGATTCCAGAACACACAGATGTGTGTTCTACATGCAAATAGCTTAACAAGTCAATGGTACAAGAAAGAATATATGTCTGATTTATATGGAAGCAAGTTTGCCTAGAAGTTCATGGAAATTTTATAAGTATGCTCTTTCCTAGCCTCAAAAGAAAAGCGGTATCTTTAATAAAAGTCAACTTTCTCCTATGAAACTGGATTTAAAAGCAAATGTAATTTGTAGAAATAAGCCTTCCTTATTAATAATGGCAAAGCTCTGTATGTATATGTAGAATTTAGGTTATTCTTTTATGTCCTGTTATTAATGTAACTTTGTAAAACATTTTTTTTGGTATAGCAGGAGAATACAAGTCAATATGTAAGGGAAAATGTGATGAAAGAGAGAAATGATATTATCTATATTAAAAAATATGTAAACACATTAAAGAACTGTATCCACCTAAGAAGAACAGCATACGTACAATTTCCTGATTCTCTGCTATGGATTATATTCTGTTAGGAAACGAATTGTTGGTCTCGTTCTTGCAAAGACTCGTATAAATTAAGATGAAGGCACTAGGAATTCCTCTACTACTTCTATGCATGTAATATGTTCAGTAAGAAACAAAGAGAAGCAAACAGAAAAGTCTCATGGCATAAAACATTTTCTCTTGCAAGAGAACATTATAGTTGATCCAATTTAGTGCTGGCCATTCAATCGCTTTTCTGTTCAATACGGGTGCAAGTTATAAGAATCTAAGATAGGATAAGAATCTAAAATTAAGACACCTAAAAATTAGAAATGTAAGTCTGAACAAATTCTGTATGTTCCCTGTAATAGGTAATTCCAAATCACAGTTAGTTTGTCCTAAAAAAGAGACTTAAAGATCTAACAACCACCCTTTCCTATTTCACTCCAGTCACTATATAAGGAACCTAGGGAGATGAGCTCAGTCTTAAATGCTTAGATTGAAGCATTGGAATAAATTCCATAAATTTGGAAGAGAGAAATCCCACTCTAAACTAACACCCACTATGGGAACACACCCACTATAGGATTATATACTGTTGTCTATGGGCTACTTCAGTAATTAATACCTGCAAATATTTAAGATTTATTTCATAAAATCATAGAATATCCTGAGTTGGAAGGAACCCACATGGATCATCTAGTCCAACTCCTGGGTCCACACAGGACCTCCTAAAAATCAGATCATATGTCAGAGCATTGTCTAAATGCTTCTTGAACTCTGGCAAGCTCGGTGCCATGACCACTTCCCTGGGGAGCCTGTTCCGTGCCCAACCACCCTCTCAGTGAAGAACCTTTCCTAACTCACAGCCTGACCCTCCCCTGTCACAGCTTCATGCTCTTCCCTTGGGTCCTATCGCTGTTCCCAGAGAGCAGAGCTCAGTGCCTGCCCCTCTGCTCCCCTCATGAGGAAGCTGTAGGCTGCCACAAGGCCTCCCCTGTCTCCTCTTCTCTAGGCTGAACAAACCAAGTGACTTCAGCTGCTCCTCATACGTCTTGCCCTCTAGACCTTTTACCATCTTTAGGGCTTTAAGAGTTCCACAGGCACACATCCACTATTTGCATATATCACAAAATGCAAGAGACAAAGAACTAGAAGGTACAAATCAAAGCTGTCATAGTAACTTAATAGCTGCTGCTTATAATTCCACCAATGCAAAGAAGTCAAAAACTTGGCTTTACATGTTAGTTAAAACACATTTATGACTATTTTGCATTGCTAAAGTGGCACAAAGAATCTAGAAGGTACCACCTTATCAGTTAATCAGACAGTATATGTATAAACTACCATACTGGTAGAGGTAATTCATCCAGTTTGTTGTCCAGATTCCCTCTCTAGTGCTGGTATGTGACTAAAAAGTTATTGCAGTTCTTATTTCTAATTAATTTCAAATGTTATTTGAACATGATTCAAGTATTTTTTTATATAACTTGTACTTCACTGGATAGCTAGAAATGTTATCTAAGAGAGGTGCCAAGCCTCTTCTAGTATTAGAAGGGGTACTGCTGTTACTTACATACTGCCAAATCAACTATATATGAAAGTTCATTCCTTTGTTTTCAATATTGTAATAAAATCTACATACAAAGAACCATAAAACCATGCAGACTATATTTAGAATTAAGGCCCAAATCTTTAACAGCACTATTGAATTATGTCAATTTTTACAGTACATTTTGAATGAGTTAGAATGCTTTGAGCAATGAACCCATGAAACTTTTCTCAGCCTCTTACCTGGCAAAGTTAGTAACCTGTTTCAGTGATGAAGAAATGTGACTAAGATACTGCTTGCAGACTGATACACCGTTTTTCACCTTCCTGAAGCAGTATAAGAAAATGCATATTAGCTTTCAGCCCGTGAAAACAAAGAAGTCCAATAAAGAAAAAATGGCCTACTGATCAATCTGTTTTATAAAAGAAAGTCTTTGAATTAGCAAAAGCATTTTCCCTTCAGGGAAATATTATGATAAATTATTCAGCCATGTAGCTGAACTTGTGTTGAACCAGTTTCCTTTTCCTTCCCTTTTAAAGGTTTTGCAGAAGCTCAAGAAACAGTCAAAACTTCCTTGATCCTGAATAATGAATGTAGAGTGTTCCTCACTCCAGTAAACACTGAATTTTTGCAAAGAAAGAAAACAGCTGGTGCATGAAATCAAGCTTACTCACACATTTCAAGAAAACTTCTCTCAGGTTACATCTTCAGATAAACATCAGTCTACAGCCCCTCCTCTCCCCTCCTTTTTTTTTTTTTCTTTTTTTTTTTTTTTTCCATCAATATAAAACCTTTTAAACAGTAATGGCAGGAATACTTGTTTTGTGTGAGTGAGGCGGTGTGTTCGGCCTAGCAGAAAGGCTTCTTATTCCTCTAGGCTCCCATAGCTCTGTGGAATAAAAGTGGTCTGTGCATCAGTGGTTTTCTGTGGGCTCCCAGACCATATCAAGCAGCCTATGACATGCTCTGCATTCAGTATATGGGGAATACAGCTATGCAAGCCAGTGCCAGGAAGGGAATGTAGCTGGGAGCGGAGAATATGGGGACTTAAAGATGCAGACAGTAAATGTACATTCCAGAGTGTGGTTAATGGTCAAGAAAATCAAGAGTTCATTGAGGCAAGACAGAGAGGAATGTCCAACTTCTTTTGATTGATGGTCAGCAGAATGCCAAGGATCAAGAGAAAATAAGCACCAAAAGACATTTCAGTAGGGAAAACAAGGCATTAACAGTGAATATCGTGCCTAACACTGACGATGATTTATAGTCTGGCTTGCAGACAAAACCACCAATCTGGTACTGCTAATAACACATGAGGCATGGAAAACTCCAATGCCTTTTTCAAAAATGATGGAGTACACAGCCACAAAGTTTCTCTTGGAGGTTTGTTTCCTTTTCAGAATCTCCTGTAATCATTGAATTTGCAAGGCTATCAATCCAGAAAAGGTTCTAATGTGCCAGTTTAAGACTGAAACTGAAAATATTTCTGGTCAAGCAATACCATTCTAGCTTCTTCTGTGAGGCAGAGTAAATCTAACTTCATGATGTGAGGTAATTGGGTATGAGGCATTTACACCTGTAGAAAAATATTTATATGACAGGTTTATGTTCTGCCAGTAAACATATTACAAAAGCTGTTTTGTTTTGTTTTTCAGGGAGCATATGGTTTTAAAATGAAAATTTATTTTCCTAAAAAGAAATTGATTGCAAAAGAACCTTAATATCTCTGTTTTTTTCTTAACCATGTTAAAATGTGTATTACAAAATGCCCTGCTCAGCAGCTCAGTTCTTCCTTTGCCCAAGGAGATTTGAATAGCTGTCTCTTAGTTATGAAATATTCCAACTATCAGGTAACAGAGTCATTCTGTTACATATTATCTCAATTTATATTTGAGTAATTTATAAAAAGCTACTCCAGAAAGAGAGATTGAGGGAAGCATTTCAAAATCCTGCTGATGATTATGTAATTTACCTGAAAGGTTATTTATGATGTTTCAATACTCATTCTGTATTGGACAACAATGTGAACAGTTAGGCTGCAGGATATTCTTAGGATGCTTATTTCAACTTTTCCTGTTGACACTGTTCCACTTTAGATAAAAATCTCAAAAGGTCATTGAAATGGAGAACTAAAATAGCTCTCCAGCCTTCTAGCTAGGACAGTCTCCCAGGAGATGGGAACACATGGATCACCTCTCTCCAGTAAATATTTAATTGTGTATATCCAGTGGAACAGTGTCAACATGAGACCCTGAGAGAGCCCTTTTATGTTAGTTTAAAGTTAAGGGCAAGCATTTAGAAGTGTGAGATGTGGGTTTGAAACCATTCATGCAGAGTAGCAGACTAAATCTAGTTTTTTTTTCACATCCTCCATACTGTTGCTTGAGTCCTTGAGCATATAACAGCTTCATCTTCTTCTAGTTATCTGAGTCTTGGATTGGATTTATTTTTATCTTAATGACATAAACGGCCAGAATTTATTCATGGATTTATCAGGTATCACTATTGCTTCTTCCATTGTTACTATAAACTGAGCTACACAACTGGAAAGTGATGTTGAATTTCTAATTACAGCCCTGAATATCTAGACCAGAACAACAAGTTATGTTTAGTAAAAAGAAAATGGAATTGCTGGTTTTGCTATACCTAAAACAAACTAAATTCACTGGATTTTTAGGGGAGTATTCACAGATGCTACCTAAATACTGGGGAAGCACCTGATGCACTAGAGAACAGGGCTTCTATTTGGAGAGTACTCAACAGATTGCAGAAATGGGCTGACAGGAACCTCATAAAGTTTAATAAAAGCAAATGCAGAATACTGAATCTGGGAAGACAGAACTCTATGCACCACTACAGCTGGAAAGCAGCTTTGAATAAAAACACCTGGGAGTCCTGGTGGGCAACCAGTTGAACATGAGCTATTGAAGTGCTGTGCTATGGAGAGAATTAAAATAGCACAGTACTAGCATGAGTGTGGCCAATATGTTGAAGGAACTGATTCTTCCCTCTGTTCAGCATGTGTGAGACTGCTTTTGCAGTACTTTGTACAATTTTGGGCACCTAAGTACAGGAAAGACTTGGACATACTGGACAAGGACAATCACCAAGCTAATCAGGGACTTGATGGAGCACAGGTCATAGACTTAGAGAGCAAGGCCTTGTGGGCCTGGAGAAGTCAAAGGTCGGGGGGGGCATTATGGCTCTCTGCAGCTACCTACTATGCAGCAGTAAAAGAGGGAATGAGTAGAAGTTGGAACAAGAGGAATTCTGATTGTATGTAAACAAATTAAGTATATATATATATTGCAGAGAGAATTTTCACACATTATAACAGATTATCCAAAGCGATTCTGGAACAGCTACCACTGGGGACTTTACTTGAACTCAACTGTATATGGTATAGAACAACCTGATTTAAGTAGGCTCATCTCTGAGCAGGGGTTGAACCAGATGATTTGCAGAGGTTTGTTCTGACCTTCAGCCAGCCTATGCTTCTGTGGTTTTATTTTCCAGTGCAAAGAGTTGTAGTCAATGCTTTAGTAATAGCACTACTTAGATTTTCTTGCTATTCTTTAAAGATCTATAATGGATCTCTTTGTTCCTGCCCTTTTCACCCTCTATGTTCTCTAGCAAATACATTCAGAGTGACCTGTATTTTCTTGTATACACCTAGTATCTTCACATTGTATAGGGTAATAACCAAGATGACATGTATTACATGCTATTCCTTCCTTCTTTCTTCCACCAAATTGCTGCAAAATTCTTAATGTTCCTAAAAATGACATATATTCTTATTCAGTTCTGGATTAAAAAAAAAAAAAAAAAAGGCCTGGTTTCTTTTTTGCGCATTTTTGTTTTCAACATATTTACATTAAATCATTTTGGAAATGTATATATATTAAACTGAGAAATATGTGTATATGTGTTTAAGAGAAAGAGTGATCTATCACCAGTTAACTGAAATGCATAATTCTCAGTTCAAGGTGGGATAACTTTTTTTTCACTACCATTCAGACATGAATACAAAAATATATCATAAATAGATGTGTATATACATATATATTCAGACACATAAGTATATATGTACATAAACATTTCGGAAGACAGATGAACCTCTCAAGCTCAGTAGTAAATGTGAATACTAATAGTTTATTTGGGTTTTAGGTGGATAATGTTCTTTTTGGCTTTTATATTGAAGAAAAAAAAATGTGTTTATATTGGCAACAGTTGTTTGCATGTATTGAGCTACATATACTGCTTCTGAAATTGAGAGGCCCATTTAAAAAGGACACACTTGAAAAACATTTTGCTCTTACATATACAGTTTCAAATGGGACGAGCATTGTCTTTTGCCACAACCTTTCACACAGGTATTTACCGTAGGATATTACCTTGTTCTATATTTGGAAAGTATCAGAGAAATGTCATTACACTGCTTTTCATACTTTTTTTTAACTGTTTCTCCTCTCCTCTCCTGGAAGATAGGCAACATCCTTTAAAGTACATGATTACTGTTATATGCCCTCACCTTTTTTTCTTCAGCCTGCAAGATCTTTCAGTCCTACACTATGGACCACTCTTGCACTTGAAGAATCACCTATCATGTTAATATAGTATATTATCTATATTCACTTCCAGACCTATTTCTGAATTGAAATTTCTCTGAATCTTGATGTATCATAATTCATTATATTGTTTCAACTGACCTGAGAGACACCTTGCTAGGAAGCCTGTTCCAGCGTTTGACCATTCTCAAAGAAATGAAATTTTTCCTAATGTCCAGTCTGAACAGCTTTGTGCCATTCCTGCACATCCTGTCATCAGCTACCAGGGACAAGAGACAGGCACCTCCCTCTCCACTTCACCTGCTCAGGAAGTAGTAGAGAGCATGAGGTCACCTCTTAGCCTCCTTTCCTCCGGGCTAGATAGCTCAAGTGTCCTCAGCCTCTCCTCATAGGACATGCCTTCCAGACCTTTTACCAGTGTTGTTGCCCTCCTCTGTATGCTTTCAGGTATCTTAACATCCTTTTTATATTGTGGAGACCAGAACTGCACAAAATATTCAAGGTGAGGGTGCACCAATGGTAAATATAGAGGGAGAATTACCTTTTTTGACTGGCTGGTTATGCTGTGTTTAATGCATCCCCAAATACGGTTTGCCACCTTGGCTGCCAGGGCACACTGCTGACTCATGTTAAGCCTACATGTTGAATCAGCATCCCCTTTCTTCAGTGCTGCTCTCGAACCACTCATCTCTCAGTCTGTACCTGTGTCCAGCTCTTGTCCTTCCCAGTTGCAGAATCTGGCATTTTCCTTTGTTGAACTTCATGCCATTGGTGATTGCCCAATGCTCTAATGCATCTAGATCCCACTGCAAGGCCTTTCATACCTCCAGGGGACAGCACCTCCCAAACTTGCTGTGGATGCCTTCCTCTCCTGCATCCAGATCCCTGATAATATTGAACAGAACCAGCCCTAGAATTAACCCTTGGGGAACACCACTAGTGACTGGCTACCAGGCAAATGTAGCTCCATTCACTACAACCTTTTGAGTTCTATCATTCAGCCTGTTCATCATCCAGTGTAGTATAAACCTGTTTATCTCACACTTGGAGACTTTGTCCAGAAGGATACTCTGAGGGTCTGTATCAAAGGCCCAAGAGATGAGAAATCTCATCTCTTCTGTACATACACACACAAAATCAGATGAGGATTTGTTTTTTTATTTTTTTTCACACACACACAAAATCAGATGAAGATGATTTTTCTTCCAAATAAAGGCAAAATATATTCCCTAAAGATGACACTGAAATAAGGTGGATATCATTCACTTTCTTCATAGTCTGATTAATTAGATTTCATGTATTTCATGCATATAAAATCTACACAAGTACACATACAGACATGAAACCAGTCATTCAGGAAGTTGCTCTCAACCCATTCTACGGAGTCCTGTGAATATACTTTTTTGTCTTTTGTAAAATCCATACTTAAAAACAAAACAAAAAACAAAACAAAACAAAACAAAAAAACACCATATGTGTGTTACAACCAACAAGCAGGATACAGAACAAAACTATTAAAAACATTCAAATATTCTTACTATAGTAATTCTCATCTTTCTTTCCTTGGCAACTGGTTCCCCAATGTTACCAGTTTTGGATTCCTGCTCCTTTCCAACCCTTTTCTCTTTATCAAGGCCTTTCTTGAAAAAGCTGACAATGACAGTTGCAAAAAGTGACATCACCTTGAAAAAATTTGGGGGGTATTTTTTGTGATTAAACTAATTTCATTTACATTGTTGCATGTAGCATAGGCATAAACATGGATCTATGTGATGTGAATAAGACTATTAAATATTCAAATTCTTCCTTTGTTGCAGCTACCACTTAGAAAGTATTCAGAATTTGCAGTTCTTAGAACATGAAGACAATAGAATGTTTCTCATGAACAAGATGCTGCAGAAATGCAATAAATCATTTAGATAAAGTTACAACACAGGTTGAAATATCCTTCACCTGAGTCAGTTTTATTCAGTCAAATTCATTAATGCCCCCATACCCCAAATCAATTCCACTGAAAACGCTGAGACAGAAATATACATATGTATGTATATATATTCATTTAAAATAAAACAGTAAGATCTTTGAGTACCAGTTGTCATGAAGCTTGACTTCATATGAATTTGCTTCTCAAAGTTTACTGAAAGCTTTAATTGAAACTTTTCCTCCAAAGGTATTTTTTTGTTTTGTTTTGTTTTGTTTTGTTGGGGGGGGGGGAGGGGCTTCTTTGGTGTTTGATAATGGGGAAAGTTAACTGCAGTCAACAACTGCGCAGAATCATCAACATTTCTAACATCGCGTTTTTGTTATTTTAACTGTATACTTTTTAAAGAAACATCTTTGTCAGTGAGAGCCCTCCCATATGAGCCCTTCCAATTTGACTGAATCCAGTTATAGTTTTTCAGGTTGTCAATTATGGCTTGTTTGATTATAGGAGAGGAGGAAAGAACAGAATGGGACAAATACAGAGACAGAGAGAAAATACATAATAATTACATAAGTTTTGCCTTCTTAGGAAATAATGCTTGTTTTCTTAGGAAACTACTCAAATCTTCAAAAATAGAATAAAAGTCTTCCAGAGTTTCTTCCATAGTCTCCAGGAATCCCCTCCCACCACCTGTTGTCTAAGGTGATGTCCACAGACTAGTGAACAAGAAAAAAAAAGATTACTTCAGGTTTTAGAAGCATTTTTAAAGTGAGAACCAGTGTTTCTAGAGATATAAATCAGCATGGCTTCTTTGACAAGATAATTCCAATAGCTTTTTATGCACTGTGAAGACAAAATCAGAAACTAAACCAGATACTTTCTACCGTGAGTAATTACTGAATATTAAAAAGAAGGAAAGAAGAAACTGGTACAGAAAACCCACAGATTCCAGAGTCTCTGAAATAGTACCTATGGCATATTTGAAGGAATAAGATAAACTCTTCAGGAATGATTCATTGCCACAGTACTGCAATATATAAGGATCAACACTTGTACAAACAGTTATGTATACAGTTCATTGATTCTCAAGTGCATTTACAATACTCTCCTGGGCCTACCAAGAACTTCATATGCTGCCACTATGTGAAAGTATGCTTTTTCAAATAATCACAGTATTTCACCTTACTTGTCAAAATTATGATCACCAGAAACATGTTTGAATACAATGTGGACCAAAGAAAGACTAATTTGAAAAACACTGCTATAGCTCCATGGCCTATGACATATTGAAAATTCATTGGCTTTCAATCTCCCATACCTTTTTTATACTAATTTCCATTGCTACACAAAGCAGAAATGGCATTAAATAAACTTTTAGTCAAGAAGGATATAAATGGGCCAAATACATATACAGGAAATTATACAATTATCACCTTCCTTGATAATGGTATCTAAATATCCTACCTGCCTACTCCTAATCCTTTCTGACCTTACCAGGGTGTTATTTTACAATTACAGAAATATTTTAAGATGTGTTTTCCAAAATCCAGGATAATCCAGGAGTGTGTGTACGCACTGAGAGTATACATGTGCTACTCAGGCTAATTGACCCTGATCCCTCACAATAAAGACATTGAATGAAGTTTTATTTCCTATGAATACTCTAACTTGCATGGCTTATTTGCTAACTATGGGAGGTGGGCATTTAATCTGTCAAACATTTGTAAAACACCAAAAGCAATGCAACCTTTGACCTGGGTCACTGAAAATGCACCCACTTGTGATTTGCCTGTTCACCCAGCCTGTTTCATATATTTGTCCTTATGTCCATGCCCTATGAACCATGCAGACAGAGTACGATCTTTGACATTCAGCCACCTGTGTCCCATACTTTTTGTGTGAAAGAAATAAATGACAGGCCTGGACATTAAGGCCAGGACTTTCTGTCTCTCTTTCTCTCTTTTTTTTCCCTCATTTTTTTTTTTTAATTCAGGTGTTTTGTCAGATGATCTACAAGACCTGAAGTTGTTTTAAGTTATAAAGGCTTCTTTCTTTTTCCACTAAACTTTCCTAGGTATGCATTATGCATCTTCAAATGGCCAACTATCTTTATATTTTGTGTAAATAATTGAGATTGGATCATTCTAGAAATTTATGGTAAAGTCATCACTGGATTCAACATGAAGTAAGTGACATTGCTTTTTCCCAGTTGTCCTGGTTTCAGGTAGGACAGAGTTAATTTTCCTCCTAGTAGCTGGCAGGGTGCTATGTTTTGGATTAGGATGAGAAGAGTGCTGATAACATGCTGATGTTTTAATTGTTGTAGAGCAATGCTTACACCAAGCCAACGACTTTTCAGCTTCTCGCTCTGTCCTGCTAGCGAGCAGGCTGGGGGTGCAGCAGGAGCTGGGAGGGGACAGACCCAGGACAGCTGACCCAAACTGGCCAAAGGGGTATTCCATACCATCTGACGTCATGTTGAACAATATATAGGGGTGGCTAGCCGGGGTGGGGGGGCCGGCTGCTCGGGGATAGGCTGGGCATCGGTCAACGGGTGGTGAGCAATTGCATTGTGCATCACTTTGTACACATTATTATTATTATTATTATTATTATTGTTATTCTTTTTCCTGTCTTAATAAACTGTCCTTATCTCAACTCACAGGCTTCACTTTCCCGTTTCTCTCCCCCATCCCGGAGAGGGAGGGGGGAGGGTGAGCGAACGGCTGTGTGGTGTTTGGCTGCCAGCCGGGCTAAACCACAACACCAGTACATCAAAGAGAGGATTTGTGTTTTTTTGTTTTTTTTTTTTTTTTTTTTTTATTTGAAATGTATTCTAACTCTTTTGTTCCTAGACTTAATGCTGCAGCATGACTTGTTCCTACTTCAGTATAAGCATATTGTTAATTTCAGATGTACTTTCTGAATGAACACATTTCTAAATTAAAAAAAAAAAAAGTGTAAACTGTGTCATTTTATCTTTGCAGCATTCACTTGTGTTTATCATTAAGTGATATTATCTTAATTAAGGTAAGAATGATCTTGCTTAACTTCAATGTTTCAGAGTTAGACATCTTGTCCAAGGTACCTCTTGTTGGTTCCCCTATGGTCAGCGTAGACACACTGTAGACAGAATCTTCTTTGGTTTGGATGAATCATTCTCATTCACCAAGAATGAGAATATCCTCATAGAGAGAGGAATTTTAATCTGAGCAACTTCAGGCGTATGTATCTAGTGTCATTGACACTCTCTTGGGTATCCTCTCTGGCATCCATATGCTCTTTTGGAAGGACACGTGTCTGTCAAAGTTCATGTCTGTTGGCTAAATGTTGATGTGTAGATGACATCAGAGTTGTGTCTCAAATGATAAAATATGCCTACATTTAGGAAACTGAAGCGTATCTCTACAGTGGACAGATAATTTGGTGAAATGAACCCTACCTATGCTCTTCAAATACCACAGTTAATTTCAGTAGAACCACTTTTAGGTTAGGTGGAGTATTTCATTGTATGACCCTGAGTGATTGCAGTAGACTCCAAGTGCTGATATCAGTTTAGACTATCATTAAGTCAGTGGAACTCTGTTGACCCTAATATTTTACTGATACAATTAAAAGCAAAAACTGAGCCTTGTGTCTTCAACATAGTAGCTGAATATCGCATTACTAGTTATACTTTCCCATTTAAGTCATATTCAGTAGATGAATGCTGTCAAGTTAATGCAGAAGTAAACTTCAGTAATGAAATTTGCCTGTCCCTGAAACACAGAAGAGACATTTTAATTATGCAATTTACAGATCACCCTCTTTAAATAATCAGTACTATGTTCACCTTATTCAGGCCTGTTTATATTTTAATAGATGTCCAACATTAAGACGAAAACCATGTCCAGTAAAATGTTAGAGGTATACGTAAGAAAGTTCTGTAATTCTCTGTATACAAATCAATGTAATAAGATAAAAAGTACGGTTATAAACATAGAAAATAATGACAGTATAATATTGCAGTTGATAATTTCATATGTCCATTACCATGGTGCAAGGAGGTAAGAAGAAGTCAAAGATCTAGCCACAGCTGCAAGAGTAATTTAAATGAAGGCAATGGCAAAATCAGTGGTTTGCAGAGCTGGGAGGAAGCCATTAAAAAAAATAAAACAGCAGTATCTCCTCACACTGCTGCTGCCAGATGGCTTTAATCCTTCCATTCTTCAGCTTCTGGTCAGATGGCTGAGCCAAAATTAAAAAATATACCAGATGCACTTTTTTTTTGGGCCACGTCCCATTTTATGTTCTCCTAATCAAACCTGGGGGAAAAGGGAGGGAGTGTGGGTCAGATATACAGTGGTAGGTTTAAAGAGAATAGAAATGAAAATTCAAGAAAGAGTATGAAACATCCAAGTAGGTCACAGGAAGTAGAAAAGACTTTAGTCACAGGAAGCATATTGGAATATAAATAAATAAATAAATAAATACAAATCTTTCAGCGGAAGACTAGCTAGAAAGAAAGAAAAAAAAAAGTAATATGTAGGCATGAGCTGGCAGTAGGGAATAACCATAGCTATTTCACCCTAGAGAGGTAGAAATGTATAGGTCACCATTCTAGCAAAATGCTGATGTTAGCTTTTGTACAGGGACCAAAAGATAAAGCAAAAGTGTACCTAGCCTAAAATATAATGCATCTCAATGAACAAGAACTTTGGTGTGCAAAATTAGTTTTCCATTATCCAAAAGACTGATGGACTTGAGTAATATAAATTCCCAACAATGCAGGTGCTATATGATTCTGTGGGCAACATGGGTCAGAAATAACTCAGCATGAATCCAGCCAGATTTACTGACTCCAGTTCATTTCTGACTACGCCCAATCCAAGCAGGTTTTTGAAAAGTTAGGAAGGTATCTGTGAACTATAAGGTCCAGTACCCCAAGATATGGGAGACTTCTTTAATTCAGACAAAAATCAGTGTGAATTCAATGCTAAAGCAGTGAAAACAGCCTGGTGCCCAAACTGTACTAAACCAAAAACCACTCCAGGACTCTGGAAGGTATGGTGTTATTTGTTGACAGAGCAGAGACTTTCCAGGCCAATCCATATTAAGTCAGTATATATCTAAGAGCTTGTTAATTTTGGCACAAAGCCAGATAGATCAGTTTAAAAGTTGGCCAGTTGGAAATACAAAGAAGTCCTGAATAGCTCCTTAACAGTAGTCAGGAATCTGTAGTGTCTTCTGCAGGCAGAGTAAGTAACAGAAATGAATATAAGTTTTGAAAGAGAAAGGTTCCCAGAGAGGTTATGGGGTCCCCATTGTTGGAGATACTCAAAACCCTGCTGAATATGGTCCTGGGCAACTTGGTCTAGCTGAATCTGCTCAGGCAGGGAAGTTGGACTAGGTGATCTCTAGAAGTCCCTACTGAACTCAACTATTCTAGGACTTTGGGAAGGAGAAGCAGTGCTTCCCAACTCTGACTCTCGAAAGGTAGCTCTCTCAACTGTAAGCTCTCTCTTTCAGTTTTTCCTGCTAGCTTCCTGTCCAGGTCTGCTCTTCCCACTGAAAAAGCTCATCTTCTGTTTTTCCTTCACCAGATTACTACATTTGACCTCTCCTTTCTGCTTCCATCTCATCACAACTGTATCCAATGTAAATCTGACCACCTTCTCGCAATTATTTTTTTGCTGTCTGTACTCTAACTACCTATTCTCATGATATCGTATGGTGAACATTCAGATTTCTTCTTTTTGTGTGTGTCCCTGGTAGCTGATGACAAGACATGCAGGAGCGGCACAAAGCTGTGCCAAGGGATGTTCAGACTGGACATCGGAAAAATTTCATTTCTGTGAGAGTGGTCAAACACTGCAACAGGCTTCCTAGCAAGGTGGTTGCTGTCCCATGCCTATCATTGCTCAAGCAGTCCCGCAGAGAGGGATCTGGGGGTTATGGTTGATAGCAAGCTGAATATGAGCCAGCAGTGTGCCCTGGCAGCCAGGAGGGCCAACCGTATCCTGGGGTGCATCAAGCATGGCATTGCTAGTCGGTCGAGGGAAGTGATTGTCCCACTCTACTCTGCGCTGGTGCGGCCTCACCTCGAGTACTGTGTGCAGTTCTGGGCAACACAGTACAAAAAGGACATAAAACTGTTGGAGAGTGTCCAGAGGAGGGTGACGAAGATGGTGAAGGGCCTAGAGGGGAAGACATATGAGGAGCAGCTGAGGTCACTTGGCCTGTTCAGCCTGGAAAAGAGGAGGCTGAGGGGAGACCTCATCGCAGTCTACAACTTCCTCACAAGGGGGAGTGGTGGAGAAGTTGCCGATCTATTCTCCTTAGTCACCAGTGATAGGACCCGTGGGAATGGTGTTAAGCTGAAGCAGGGGAGGTTTAGGCTAGGCATCAGAAAGAGGTTCTTCACTGAGAGGGTGGTTGCACACTGGAACAGGCTCCCCAGGGAAGTAGTCACTGCACCAAGCCTGTCTGAATTTAAGAAGCGTTTGGACTGTGCTCTTAGTCACATGGTCTGAATTTTTGGTTAGACCTGTATGGTGCCAGGAGTTGGACTTGATGGTCCTTATGGGTCCTTTCCAACTTGGGATATTCTATGATTCTATATGATTCTATAGGTATTTGTATAATACCCTTAAACTTTTTTCTTTTCTTTTTTTAACTTTTGTTTAGCCCTGAAGTGACTTTACGTTAATGAAATACACGTCCAAAAATTCAATAAACCCTTTTTGTTGTTTGTTTGTTTTTAGGTGGAGTTTTGCTGGTTTTCAGGTCTGATTGTTTTATATCTCTTTGAAGAAACTGCATATTTGATGAAAGAAAAAAAAATCGTATTTGCATGACTTACTATACTTTCGCTTTAGTCACAGCATATAATTTTGGGTTAATAGATGAAAATATTTAAAGCTATATTTGTAATTGTTTTCTTCACCTATCTAATCCATTAAAAATAGTATAATGAACACTGAGAGGCAAATTCTATTTAAAATGTGCTTTCAAGAATATAACAGAAATGACAATATCAAGAAATCGTTCTTAATTTTTATTATCATATTTTACCATAAAGATTTAAGATTTCTGAAAAGACCAGCTCTGATTCTGACCATTACTGGAAGTGTAGAACAGAATACTCTTCAAATTTGACCACACTGTTTCATTCCACTTTCATTCCAAATGACTTGCAGCTTGAAAGCTTGAAATATCTAATCATTTCCTTTTTAAAAAAAAAAAAATGACAATAACAAAAAACTCATATCAAAGAAGTATATAGACATCTGAGAATTCCAAAATTACTGTATTTGCTATTTTCAAAACTAGTAAAAAGTACAAAATTGTATACATGTTTTTGAAATATAAATCTGTAGTTAATCTGCAAAGTCAACCAAAACAAAAGTAATATGTTTAATTTATTATGCTTTACAAACAAAAAGTAATTGGCTTCTGCTAAAAACATTCTAGCTGATGTCAATGGAGACATAAGGTAAGCGGGCATGCAACTTTCATGACTGCAGAGTTAGGCATGTCTTGAATAATTTGGAAATCTTGTGACAAATCTTTCCATCATAAGCTTGATTTTTCTTATCCTGATCAGATTTCATATGTGGTCTGAAAGTCACTCACCTTTGCCGAAGTCATTGAAGTTATTTTATATGGATTCTCATACTGCCTGCATTACCACAGCATCAAAATTTCTTTCTTGCTATGTCTGTTAGTGGTACACGCTGAAGAACATGTGTTTACATTAGAAAAGGCAGGCCAAATTGAGCACTACACTAGTCCTTTTTTCTTGTAGGAACTCATGCCAAAGTCTGGGATAGCCACTTGGAAAACACTTTTTATTCCATAGCT
This sequence comes from Cygnus atratus, assembly GCF_013377495.2. Lineage (NCBI taxonomy): Eukaryota > Metazoa > Chordata > Aves > Anseriformes > Anatidae > Cygnus > Cygnus atratus. The sequence continues at coordinate 162,179,577 of NC_066362.1, forward strand.
TATCTATTTGTAGACATTTTCTTTATTGTGTCATCCTAAAACCATAGCCCCAACACATGAAATCCTTTGAAAATAGACCCTGTATTCAATTCACCATGGTGTGGAACGTTGAGTTCACAGAAGGAAGGTTTGATGTGGTCATGAGAATCCAACCCGGTGACAAGATGTCCTATTACAAGCTGGAGATGTAGTAAATGTTCCAGTACATTCATAAGTTTTGCAATAACATAGTATATTTCTGTTTCGTTGAATAAAATGGTCATTTATGTTAACGACAAATATTTCAGAAATAAGTCACCAGGATTTCAAATTGAATTAGTCCAGTTATGAAAGATGTGATTTGCAACTGGTTGGCAGCTGCTTTCAGTTAGAATGTTTTTAATCTCTTTAGCATAGGAATGTGCTTCCCATAGTTAACGGATGTGTTATTGGCAAAGGATGATGAAATAAATTCCAGACTCAATTCATCCTCCACAGTGATGTTCCTTATCATGAAAAACAATTACTTCACTTGTTTTATTGTAGTCTTGATAAAAATCAAGGCCTCATTTGACCCCATGCTACAGGCAAGTAGAGTGTTCTCCTCTAATGGAAATGATTTCTTATTTCCTATCTTTGATCTCTGTGAGCCAACCAACCATATGAGGCCACAAACTCAGAGGTTACTTTAAATCATGTCTTTTGATTTTTGCTTCATAATAATGTCCACAAGCAAAGCTGTTTTGTTGTTGTTGTTTATTTGTTTGTTGTTTATCTACCCAAATTTTCTTTATGACTAGCTTTAATTAGTTTGGGTGAAAGCTGTAAAGCAATTTTAAGATATAGTCCTGTTAAAAAGAAACAGATTCTTATCTAGAAAAAATTTGGGGTGCTTCGTCAAGGCTAACTGAACTGCACTGATTAACATGGGCAAATAACAAGGATAATCCCTGATTTTGGAGACAGCAGTAGACACAGACACAGATTTCTAGGTTGGAAGAGACCTCAAGATCATCGAGTCCAACCTCCGACCTAACACTAAGTACTCCACTAAACCATATCGCTAAGCTCTACATCTAAACGTCTTTTAAAGACCTCCAGGGATGGTGACTCCACCACCTCCCTGGGCAGCCCGTTCCAATGCTTAATAACCCTTTCGGTAAAGAAGTGCTTCCTAACATCCAACCTAAAACTCCCGTCGCAACTTTCGCCCATTCCCCCTCATCCTGTCACCAGGCACGTGGGAGAACAGACCAACCCCCACCTCGCTACAGCCTCCTTTAAGGTAACTGTAGAGAGCGATAAGGTCGCCCCTGAGCCTCCTCTTCTCCAGGCTGAACAAGCCCAGCTCCCTCAGCCGCTCCTCGTAAGACTTGTTCTCCAGACCCCTCACCAGCTTGGTCGCCCTTCTCTGGACTCTCTCGAGCACGTCCATGTCCTTCCTGTAGCGAGGGGCCCAAAACTGAACACAGTACTCAGGGTGCGGCCTCACCAGAGCCGAGTACAGGGGCACAATCACTTCCCTAGACCTGCTGGCCACACTGCTTCTTATACAGGCCAGGATGCTGTTGGCCTTCTTGGCCACCTGAGCACACTGCTGGCTCATATTCAGCCGACTATCAACCAATACTCCCAGGTCCTTCTCGGCCAGGCAGCTTTCCAGCCACTCATCTCCCAGCCTGTAGCTCTGCTTGGGGTTCTTGCGCCCCACGTGCAGGACCCGGCACTTGGCCTTGTTGAACTTCATACAGTTGACCTCAGCCCATCGCTCCAGCCTATCCAGATCCTCCTGCAGAGCCTTCCTGCCCTCGAGCAGATCGACACACGCACTTAGCTTGGTGTCATCTGCAAACTTACTGAGGGTGCACTGGACGCCCTCATCCAGATCATCGATAAAGATATTAAAGAGGACCGGCCCCAGTACCGAGCCCTGGGGGACACCACTTGTGACCAGCCTCCAACCAGATTTGACTCCATTCACCACAACTCTCTGGGCCCAGCTATCCAGCCAGTTTCTAACCCAGCGAAGCGTACGCCAGTCCAAGCCCCGAGCAGCCAGTTTCTTGAGGAGAATGTTGTGGGGAACGGTGTCAAAAGCCTTACTGAGGTCAAGGTAAACCACATCCACAGCCCTTCCCTCATCCACCAAGCGCGTCACTTTGTCATAGAAGGAGATCAGGTTCGTCAAGCAGGACCTGCCTTTCATAAACCCATGCTGACTGGGCCTGATCGCCTGCTTGCCCTGCAAGTGCCGCGTGATGACCCTCAAGATAATCTGCTCCATGAGCTTTCCTGGCACTGAGGTCAAACTGACAGGCCTATAGTTCCCCGGGTCTGCCCTCCGGCCCTTCTTATAGATGGGCGTCACATTGGCTAGCCGCCAGTCAACTGGGACCTCCCCTGATAGCCAGGACTGCCGATAAATGATGGAAAGCGGCTCGGCCAGCTCCTCCGCCAGTTCTTTCAGTACCCTTGGGTGCATCCCATCCGGCCCCATCGACTTGCACACATCCAAGCTCCTTAGCAGGTCGCCAACCATTTCCTCATGAATAGCGAAGGCCACATCCTGCTCCCCATCCCCTTCCACCAGCTCAGGGCACTGGGTATCCAGAGAACAACCGGTATTGCCGCTAAAGACTGAGGCAAAGGCGGCATTAAGCACCTCAGCCTTTTCCTCATCCTTAGTAACTAGGTTTCCCCTCGCATCCAGTAAAGGATGGAGATTCTCCTTAGTCCTCCGTTTCGCATTGATATATTTGTAAAAGGATTTTTTGTTGTCTTTAACGGCAGTAGCCAGGTTGAGCTCCAGATGAGCTTTGGCCTTTCTAATTTTCTCCCTGCACAGCCTCGCTACATCCTTGTAGTCCTCCTCAGCGGCCCGCCCTTTTTTCCAAAGATTATAAACCCTCTTTTTTCTGCTAAGCACAAGCCGCAACTCTCTGTTGAGCCAGGCCGGTCTTCTTCCACGCCGGCTCGTCTTTGGGCACGTGGGGACGGACCGCTCCTGTGCCGTTAAGATTTCCTTCTTGAGGAGCGCCCAGCCTTCCTGGACTCCTCTGCCCTTCAGAACCGCCTCCCAAGGGACTCGGCCAACCAGCGTCCTGAGCAGCTCAAAGTCAGCCCTCCGGAAGTCCAAGACAGCAGTTTTACTGGTCCCCTTCCTGGCCTCGCCAAGAATAGAGAACTCTACCATTTCGTGGTCACTCTGTCCAAGACAGTTTCCACATCTCCCACCAGTCCTTCTCTGTTTGTGAAGAGAAGGTCTAGCGGGGGCACCACCCCTGGTAGGTTCACTGACCAGCTGCGAGTGGTCAATCTCTGCAAGTCAGGCACACCCTTCAACTGAGAGAAATTAGAAAATTCCATAAGTGACCAAATGAAAATTGAGTGAGTTCTTGATCCACTAAGTGGAGATATAACTGTACTTTGCACTTTTAAATACTTACAGTAAACTATCAAATATTTTGCATTGCTAATCTTAGCACTTTGCCTGATTTTGTATTAATTTGAAATGATTGTTGGCAACCTAACTGCTTTAACTCTGAAAAAGGAAGAAAAGAAAAAAGAGTTAAATTATAAAAATAAGGTTGTAAAATGCAGAACTGCACTTTGGTCAGTTATCAAATTAATATCATAACTTTGATAAAATCACTCCACTAGTCCTCAGAATATAAGATTTTACAAATGTCTGTGAATAACTGTGTACTGATTTTAGTGCTAATAAACTGAGGGACATGGTTTAGTGGGTGACATTGGTAGGAGGGTGATGGTTGGACCAGATGATCTTGAAGGTCTTTTCCAACCTTAATGATTCTATGATTCTAAGCACCAGGTCCAACCTTTCTTTAAACACCCCCAGGGATGGCGACTCCACCACCTCCCTGGGCAACCCGTTCCAATGCCTGACTGCTCATTCTGAGAAGAAATGTCTCCTAATTTCCAGCCTAAACCTCCCCTGGTGCAACTTGAGGGCACTCCCTCTAGTCCTGTCACTAGTTATCTGCGAGAAGAGGCTGACCCCCAGCTCCCCACCACTTCCTTTCAGGTAGTTGTAGAGAGGAATAAGGTCTCCCCGAGCCTCCTCTTCTCCAGACTAAACAAGCCCAGATCCTCGTAAAACTTGTGTTCCAGGCACTTTACCAGCTTTGTAGCCCTTCTCTGGACAAACTCCAGGACCTCAATCTCATTCTTGTAATGAGGGTCTAAAAACTGAACACAGTACTTGAGGTGCGGCCTCACCAGAGCAGAAAACAAGGGAACGATCACCTCCCTGGTCCTGCTGGCTACACTATTCCTGATACAAGCCATAGGCCTTCTGGGTCTGGGTGAAAATCAGGTTCAACGTAGGTGAAAAAAGAGGTTCAAACACATTTTTCTTTAATGCTTTCTGGACTTGTCAGTACTAGGTTAAAGGTTGGACTAGATGATCTTAGAGGTTTTTTTCAACCTGAATGATTCTACAGTTCTATGATTCTATGATTCTGCTGTTTGACTTAGACCTCTCTTCCCTCAGCAGGCTGACTATCTCAAATCCCAATCCAATGTGACTGATTCTTTTCCTTTTATGGGGTATTTAGGTGAGTAACTCAGCACTGTAAACTCTTAGAAACAACAGCACAACTTTTAAATGTTGTAAACTTCTCTTTGATGCCCTTGCTGGAACTAGCAAGATAAAAATATGTAAAAACTAAAAAGTCATACAACTTTGGTTGGGTCAGTTCTATTAAACAGTATCATTGATACATAATTTCTAGAAAAGTGGATCCATTTTAAGATGGGAGCTTATTCATCTGAGGACTGCAATAGTTTTTTGTTCTCTTTTGGGGTTCTGCTGAAAGTATTCAAAAAGGCACCTAGTAAGTTATAGAAGGAAATTTAAAAAATTTCTGCAAATCAATTTCCATTTTACTGTCAAAGCTCAATATTTTTTTTTACACAAGAGAGTAGGATTCTGGGGGCAACAAGAGAATATTTCTTAATTCAAGCAGTATGATTCATTTGTCCCCACTTTAAAATTTAGTGCCAGTGGAGATGCCCTAGGCATCTAAGAAATCTACACAGGTCTATGAAATACGACACAATACTGATGGGAAACTACTTTTTCCTACAGTGGCAGCTGGAGGCCAGACAGGATATCTTTGCACAAGGGGCATTTGACAGCAATGAGTGAACAAATTAATCATTGTCTTCCTGTCTAAAAGTTACACACCTAACACTTGGTATGGTTTTATAAAGATTGCATTGATGCTATGTAAATTTAAATCCTTAGCTGAAATGTAAACATCTACATTGTGCATTTCTAAATTTAGATATCTCAGTGTGTCTGAACTGGAAATTGATTTTCACCCCTAGCTTTGAGATGGATAAAATAAACCATATAAATATTCATATAAATATTCATTTTCTCACCCCTAACAGCATAAGAAAATATGCACTGAAAAAATACAGCTATGTATTTATTGCATTTGTGAAACAAAATTAGTTCAAGATCAAAAGGTTGAATCAGAAAACATCTCAGTTTTGGTATGATTCTAAACATTTTACTCTACCATCTCAAAACTGCCTTCTTAGTCACTGACTGCTTCCACTTTCCACACTTTCCACTACTTATTCAGCCTACAGGGAAACTATAGCAAGTTCAACACATGACTAATATGAAAAGTTTACCATAACAGTTTTTTTTGTTTCATAATGTCACTACAATGTGATATCATTAATATTTTAAGTTATTGTTTTTAAGCTGACCTCTTACTACCGTTCTAGTACTGGGGAGACACCTTCTGCTCACAAATGTTTCTCTTTTTTTTTTTTCTTTCAGTTGCTTTACTCTTAAGATTTAAGTGGTCCTAGACTAGCAACATACCATAAAACATGAATGCAAATCTATGCATATATTTTTAATGTCTTATTGTTAAATTCCTCTCTTACTCATAAAGTTTCTGACTGTTCTTATGATCATAGTCTACCTTTAAATGAGAAGTGTTTTGATCACATCACAGCTGGAGGTTAGCACACTACGCTTTCACCTCCAGATTCTGTTCAAATACTGGTTTGTGGGTTTGTGTGGTCCATGTGAGTAATTTTTGGGTAGTTTTAGTTGTGTTTCTGTTACTGGCAACACAGCAAAAACAACACAGGATATGACATTATTCAGGAACATTGTCAGTTCTTCACAGTTAGCAGAAGACTGGCTCAGCGTAGAAAAGACATTTAAGTGAAGGACTAGCATGACATTGTCAGAGTTACACAAGAAAGGTTTACCAAAGTCTGAAATTGTTGAGTCGGACATATGGGGAAAGCTTCTCTTCTTACAACCAGGTAAAATTCAAATCATTGTTAACTCAGTTTATTCAGTGTTCACAAAGTATCAAGCCACATTCCCAGTTTTCCTACTTGCATACAACAGGGTATGAAAATCCAGACCTGCTCCTCACCCCTGAGAACCCTGAATGTCGGGGGGATATGTTCAGTTTTAACACTTGTTCACTGGCCATCTCAGAAATTGCCTTAAGAGAACGTTGCTCTGAAGTGGTGTGGTTCCATTCATTTCATTTCATTTAAGTAACTCTAGGCATGATCTCATATTGTGTATCCATAAGAAAGACTTTCAGTCTGATAATATGATGAGAATCCAAATGACCTACAGAATGTCACAGCTATTTGCTACCCCAAATTCTTGTCAATGCCAAAATTGTCATTGAGAAGTCTTTTGTATGATCATAGATTAGTTTGGATTAGAAGGGACCTTAAAGTTCATCTAGTTCCATCCCCCACCCCCGCCATGGGCAAGCACACCTTCTCTGTGCAGGTTGCTCTAAGGTTCGTCCAACCTGGCCTTAAACACTTCCAGGGATGAAGCATCTCAAATGATCTCAAATGATCTCAAATTTTAAAATGGATCATGGCTTAAGAGACAAACACTTAGAGTCTAGAAAAGAGATGAAGTTGGGTGATCTAATCCTTTAAGCGGACATTTTATGACAAGGTCAAATATGAAGAAGTGGAAAGCAATAAGTCAGTCTTGAGGAGAATAAACTTGCAGGAACCATACCTAGCAGGTCTCAGAGAGCCTGTTAGCACATTTCCTTTCATGTTGGAGCAAGCAACACCTGTTTCTTAAGTGAAAGAGCATGAAGAACTTGAGTACACATAGCCATGCAAAGAGACATGCAGGTGAAGGAAGTGATTTATTATATTTCAAAAAGATTGTTTCTGCTGCAAAAACAGAAGCAGCGCCTAAATGTGCTTCTGTAAAATGATTTGTCACTTTTTTTTTAATTTTTCCCTTTTTTCCTTTTATTATTTTTTTTTCTTTTTGTGGAATGGAGGAAAACTTGTAATAATTCTATTAAAACAAAATACAAACATACAGAGTAGAGAAAAATCTAAATAACTCAGTGAATAACCCAGTTCATTAAGAAAGGAGCTCCTGTTTTTAATACAAGACCTTCTTGAGTTCAAGGATAATTTTTGCCAAAAACATTTCTACCTGTTCTGAAGGACCTGCTATTGGATTACTTAGGGATATGGGGGCTGAAGAGTTGGGACTGTGCAATGGGAAAAAAATGTTCAATGATGGGAAAACTAGCAGAAACAAGCCAGCTGCAGTGAAATTTTCTGTGAGCTACTATGTCCAAGGCACCACTTCTCAAACTCAAGACAACGAGGAACAAAGTAAAATATTAAAATTCTTCTTTAAAAATATTTTAAAGTTAACAATTTTAAAAACCAGGCAGAATTGAATTTGAATAACTAAAGATAGGCAATAGTATAGATTATTACAAAAACAAATTTGACTTTTTTGATGATGTAAAAATAAATACTGCTAAAATAACAGATGTAATCAGCATTTGAATTTCAAGAAGGTTTGTGATACAGTACTGACTGGTGTAAGCATTGTTTTAGATAATGTGATATTGATGGACAAATACTTAACTGATTTTAAAAACTGCTTAGAAACTGAGGCCATATCCTAAACAATGCTAGATAAACATCGAGAAGCTGACAAGCAAAGTGTTAAAAGACTGCTAGCACTAAATCTCCTCTAGCTTATAAAATAAATGACTAACCTGATGGGGAAGGTGTTAAAATATGCATATGACATGCCAGTTAAAAAAAAAAAAAAAGAGCAAATTGTATTAATTCTTTGATGGGACAGGCTCCAAGTCTGTTTATCTATTTCACAAACAGAAGCACAGAGACCCAAACAGGGAGAGCTGGTTCTCTAGTTCTGAGGTAACTCTTCAATTCTCTGAAAGGCCTAGATTTAATATCTCCACACCAAATCAGCCATCACAGGGATTAGCTGAGGTATATTTGTGTGCTACAGGGCCTGGTCTAGGACACCAGTATGGCACGACACTGTCTGTCTCAGTTTCATCTTCAGTATGCAGAACAGAAGCCTGTCAAAAAAAAAATTTCCTTGAAATGCCACCAAATTTCTGATGAATCAACTTTTTCTGAGGACAAATATTTTACTAAAAACTTTAAAGCTGTTCTACTAGTTTCTACTAAGACCTAGTGAGGACATCAGGACTACATACATGCTTAAAGCTGTGTTATCAGTTGAATCCTCAATATCAACTGAATACCAGTTGTTTTGCACACTATTATGTTTAGCCAAAGAGTAAAATCAGTACTTCATAGTCATCTCTTTGATCTGCTAGCTTGAAAACAGTCTTTTGTTGTTGTTGTTGTTTTGGTTTTATTTTTATTTTTATTTTTTATTTTTTGGATATTTTGGGTATTCTTTAATTCATGAATCCATTCTTCATTCTTCTTTTACTGTTACACTTATGTCTTCAGCATGTCCCTTCGATTAATTTTTTGTGTGCCTTCTCTAAAAAAGATAGCTCATCTCTATCTTTGGGTAATCTCACAAACACATGTAAATTGAATAGCAGACTCTCAGAAGAACTCATTAATCTCTTCAGTTTAGTCCACATTGAAATGTTAATACTACTTTCTAATGCACTTTTTTTCTAGCATCTAAAAAAGAACTCTTATTTCCTACCAAATATCTTTATTATCTTCTTTCTCAGTAACAACAGGCACCATCATTGTTGTGTCTGTTTTCCAAGTCCATAAGCTCATCAGCATCTTCATCACAGGCCTTTCTGCAAGTTCAACACGCAGCATGTGGCTGTCCTTGGAAATGCTGCTCTTCTGAAAGGTTTTCACGAGCATTACTGCAACAGACATTTCTTTGACTCTACGAAATATACTCATGCTCTACCCATTCTATCCCAGTAAAAAGGACTTTTTTTTTTCTTTTTCCATGACTGGTAAAACACTAGTTTTTGTATTGACTAAATAGTTCCAGGTCTCAAAACTTGCCTATATTTTTCCTGTTATAAATCAGTTTTAGCTTCTTTTAGCTATAATAACTATTGCCTGCTGGTTAAGTTACTATCATCTAGCCTCTTTTAGCATAGTTCTGGAAATACAAAGGTAAAGGTAATCAAAACCAAAGCCAGCTATTCACTTAAAAAACAAACAAACAACAACAACAACAAAAAAAAAAAACAGCAACCCTCTATGTTAAATGAAGTTGGGGTGGCTGTTGTGCAAGTTTAGTTGGGGTTGATGGGGAAGACAAGAACAACAACAAAAAACACAATAAGAAAATATATAAAAATAGACCAAATTCTACAGTGGAAGGGGTCTCCACCAACAACACTGAATTCCTGCTTGTGAAGAAGACAGGATGCACGTCTCACCTTTCTGCTTAAGGATAACTGATGCTCTCACCGTTAGGACTCAGAGGCTTTGGAAAGAAGAATATGGCATCAGATGAAGGGGATAGATACAAGTAAGTTTTCTAATATAACAAATTTTAATTTTAATTTAATGTGACTTTTCTGTATTAATTCAGTTAAAAGGGTCAATATTAATATAGCTACTATTAATAATGTCTATTGTCTTTTTTTGTTACAATGATAAAACTTTATTTAGATTAACATTAAATTTATAGGTCTGTATACGCATAACAAGACTTTTACTCTTAACAAGATTACTTTAGTGTAACACAACGCCCATCTGGAATGCTTCTGCTAAAATGAAAACTCCCACCTCCCTTAAAGCATAGCTTGAACATCACCACTCTATGTATTCCCTGACTCATTCTTCACTCTCTCCGGCATCAAGAGTGATGATCTTGTCTTTGCTTCTCAAAGCCCTTCCTGTCTTAAACTTACATCACCTGATTCAGTACCAGGCAGTAAAGGTTTATTTTGTACATAATTCCAAGGTTTTTCACTTTGCTCTTAGATGCGGGTAAAGATATTTTTGTACTCATCCTTCTTCATATTTTTCCCTCAAACACAGTAAGAATACTGTCTAACAGTACATATTTCTTCTTAATCCCTCTTTAAAACTTTTTTTTTTTTTTTTGTCTAAAACATACTAAAATTGTACAGAGCTACACAGCTGGTTTATAAATGCCGATGTCTGTCTGACTGAATATTATGTTCTATTCTTTGGTCTGTATCAACAGATCAACTTATCTATATTGTATATAGCCTTAATGAGGACCATCTATTTTTAAGTGTTTGTTCAAGACCTTCTTTGTACATATGATTTCCATCCACTACACCTATGAATTTCCTCCTAATTAAAAGAGGGAATAGGATCTGATCCCCAGTACTCAGGCTAAATAACACCAACTGGCTTATGCATACACAGCTTAAAACTACCATCTACTAGAGTGAAGTGAAAGTTTAATTAGTCTGAAAGAGAGAAGGGAATGAATACTTCAAGTACTGTGAGGAGCCAAATGGGTGCTTACGCTTCTTCTTGGCTCTGTTTTTCTTAAAAATACAGATGCACCCTCAAAATGTTAGAGTTAATAATTATAGTAGTAGGAAAGGTGGAATTATGGGGAACTTTCGTTTCCCTTTTCAAGAAACGGTGTACTGATTCTGTTTGGTCCTCTATAGAATGGAAGTTTGGAAATAGCCAGTGAAATGACTCCTACTATCCCCTAGGTTTACTGCAGCATTTTCCACACTTTTTCTTCCCCAAGTTTCTTTGATTTCTGAGTTTAAAAAAACAGGTAAGATACTTTGTTCTATCATTTCATTTTGCTTGCTCCAAATTTATATCCATTACCACATGTACATACATATTATCAATTTTTAAAACTGTGTTCAACAGGATGGCCTCTTCAAAAGAAAGAAATCATTTCTAAATAGTTTTGGGGGACATAATTCACAATATTCTGGAGAAAATGCACAGTCAACATAGGTTAACCACAAAGCTTAAACAGTAAAATGTTCATTCAAAGAAACCTATATTTTCATTTAGAAGGTTTTACCCTTTTAGAGGCCATTATGAGTTTGTTTTGTTTTAAAATGTCTTTTCAGAAAGCAATTAAGAATGAGAAAAAAGTAAAACTGGACCACTGAACAAAGAAATTTTTCCAGTATTACTCTGTCAATTACAATTTAAGAAGTATAGCAGTTCAACAGATATAAAGAAAATAACCACAGAACCAAACAGTGATCCCTTCCTGCAAACATTCCTATAGATTCTGAACCATTAACTTAAAAAGGCCTCTTAAATGAAAGACATAAAATGTGTATTATAAGAAAAAATGGATCAAGGCAAAACTGCTGTTCTCAGTGCATCCTTAATTCCACTTATTTTGCAAAATACAGTGCAATAAAGCAAGAAGGGCATGTTCTGAATTATTTCTTCAGCAGGCTACATACCTCTATAAAACAATAATATATGTTAAATATTCTGATTTCTGGAAAAATCCACTCTTCCTAGCTATTTTAATCTTATTGAAACTGTTTGTTTCATTTGAATTTCAAAATAACTTCTGAAAAACTCTACATGTGGTATTGCATAGCATTCCTGAACTTCTTCAAGGGAGTAATTTTTAATGGAATAATAATTATAGAATTTTTTCAGCAAGAGGAATTAGACAGAATTCATACAGAGCCACACAGGTTCTTCTCAGTATTAGGCCAACCTGCAGTACAGATGATTGCAAATAATCAGCAGACGGAATCAAGTCCAAAATAACAACAGGAGGAAATTAACCCAAATTCAGGGTACCTACCCCTTCTGAAAGCAATAATCACCTCATTATTTTGATATTTTATATTTCCTCCTGCAAAGTTCCATGTAAGCATAAGTTTGAGAATTATATATATGTATGTATTTGGTTCGTATTTACCTGTGCACACAGTACAATGAACTACAAACAGATTAGTCAGAGGAGGATTACATTGGTCAAATACCTGAATTAGTACTCACAGCTTCTCACAGTCCTCTGAAATTGTGTAATTAACTTACACATAAGTAATTCGATCAATTTTTACCCTCAGAAAGTGTGAATAATTGTTAAAATTACTATATACCTAATGTAAGCGATCACAATTTAAATATATTCATAACGATAATACTGTTTTGTTTTGTTTTGGTTTTAATCTAATAAAGTATATAATGATTTATGACCATGAAAAACTGCTCTGTTGCTTAAAGACTAGCTGAAAGATTTAGGGAACAAACCTTGATTTTGACGTAGTTCAGCTGAATTTAGAAGAACAAAATTAGGGACATAAAGGAACAAATCATAGTTTCCTAGTCAGCACAGTCTGACAGCAAGATCTTCAGTTTGATGGTCATCTCAGATCTCTTCACTGCTATCAACTTTCTTCATTGTACAGTAGTCAGAAGTGAGTCAAAACTTTGGCTTTGCCTTAGTTGAAACATCACCTTACCATCAAATATTTGAAGTGAGGATCACTGTAAACATATGTAAAAGAATATGTGAGGCAGCTCATGTAGTTAAAATGCCTTGCTGAATGATGACATTAACTCTCCCATGTTTTTATATTTGGGAGAGCGAGAGCAGTTACTGAGAGCATTGTCTGATATGCAAGGGAGGCTTCTCTTATCTCCCTTTTCGTACTTTGCCATCCCCCAGGCCAGCTATGAGCAAGCATGAGCTCTGCAGCTTTGCAACTGATTCTGACTGCTGCTCTGTGATTATGCATATGCCCTATGCACCATAAAAGGATAGAAGAAACACTAAAGCTCTAAACATGCAACTATGCACTCTCCCACCCTAAATGTACTAAAAGAAGCTTCAAACATGGTGTTTCCTTTGACTATTCGAAGCTTAGGATTATTATTTTTTTTTTTTTCCTACAGCGATCAGGAATAAGCTACAATCTGCCTTCGGTAATACGCACTCTAGATCTTAATCATCTATTTATAAAGACATTTCCTCTTTACAAATAAATGTAGAGTGAAATAGAATAATTATTCCTTTTAAAACCAAATGTTTATGTTTTGGAAAATGCCTGTTTACCAGGAATTTCTTAAACAGAATGATGTTCTCCAGCTGTAGGAAAGGTTTCCATTAAAGTGCTTTTATATTCATTGCATTCACTACTGTAACAGTGACCCTCTGCTGGGTAATGAGTGAGTTAGGGTTTCAGGTTACATCAAATCCTTCCTTCTATCTGTAACAGGAAGCCTGTGGTGGTGTAAATTAGCTGGTTAGCTGATGAAAGGGCATGATAACACCACAAGGAATGCAAAACCTGTTGATCTCTATATGCAATGTAATGACGGATATTTCCTTTAGAAAAAGCTTTTTTAAAAAAAAAAAGTGATGGATAAGAGTACAGCAGCATGCAAGATAAGAAGCATGCTTCCTAACTCCTTTGCACTGTTTCTCCTGACAGCGGTCTAGAAGCATATCCAGAGCACTGCCTGACAGCAGTATCCTAAGACGATCACTCATATTGCATGATTTTCACATGGTTGATTTCTAAACAGGCTGCCTTGCCAGATAGTTGAATCACTCCCTACTAAGATCATCCTGAATGAGGCTAATATGAAAAAAAAGCAGTCTGTTACTTCACTGTTGCTCAGTGATTCAGAGGAGACTAAAACAGAGTTACAGATTCACTAGAATATGTTTGCCATCTTTCCTGCATAGACTCATTTCAGGCTCCAACTCTACCTCCTCCAGTTCCTTGATCTTTCTCTTAAACCTACCTCAGAGTTAATCTCTCCCTTTGCCACCAATCATTAATGCTTTAATCTCTTCTCATCACCCCAGACATGCACGGTTTCTTCTTGACTAAGTGGTCTCCATGGCCCTCTAATACCTTATCTCCTTATCCAAGGACCTATCCACAGTCTGTTGTGAAATACACCAGACTCACACACGTGACCCATTATGACACCAAAAGCTGGAATTCATTTGATGATTTAAATTATTTCTTGCTGATAAAATATTTAACAGGAGGTTACTGAGATAATATTTGGCATATTTCCTTGAAACACTAGGGGTCCATTCTTAAAATATGTAAATTATTAATGATACTTTATAAAGCACTGATTAGTGAAACTTTCATACCACTCAGTACATTCATATGAGGTCAGCTTTTCCAGTTCAGACCAAGATCTGTATCACACAGAGAATAATAAATACAGGTCTTCTTCCTCTGACACAGCCACAGCAAAGTTAAGACAAGCACTTTACATTTTTCAAGCCAAAGTATGATGGATTTAGCTATTTTCTTTCATGGCTAAACCAAATTGAGGTATGCTTTGGATAGTGATAAACTGATTTTTTTGAGCAACAGTATGAATGGAAAGAAAAATCTAATGATAGTCAAAGATGTACAAGTGAAAATAATTTTGTGAAATACTGCTGATTACTTGTTTACTATGAAGAAGTAAAATATCAAGCTACAAAATGAGTTATGTGTGACTGTCTCAGAAACTCCCTTTTGCTATTTACAGTTGATTAAGCAATATTTTAATCTTAGTGAAAACTGTAAGGACATTACTCATGGAAGTAACTCAGAATAAGCACTTCTGGCTTTAAAATGTTATACTTTTTCATTTAACATAAAGATTATAAAATAAATTCTCCAGGCAATAAACTAAGGTATGAATCTTCCTATTTACTCTTTAGCCATTTTATCTCAAGGTTATTTAGATTTGCCCACCTCCTACATGTTACAAGTAACTCATTGGCCAAAATCCAGCATTTTTCAGACCATTCTAATCTATTGATTAGAACTCTGAACTATTCCATTTTATATATCCATTCTACACTTGTATCCATAATGTAATTTTAGTAGTTATTGTCGTGAGTCAAGGTACAATAATGTACTTTTATTGCCATTATCAGAATTTCTCACTCTATTTTAAGATTTGTAATTAAATATATTTTATTAAAAATATTTTTGTTAAAGATTATGTTTGTATAAATTGTTTTTGGGTTGCCCAAGAAAAGATATAGGTAGGTGGTCATGTATTCAGCTCATGACAGGGCTGACAATCTAGATTTAATTCAGATGTCTGAATTGGAGCTAAATTTTCTTTGGATGACTCCCAGGAAAAAGCAATCAATTTAGGCTTTTGAAGGATGCAGGCAGATAATGTGACAAACAAGGACTCACCAAAGGCTGCTCTTACTTGGGCAGGTGAAAGGAACATATGAATAGACATAAGAAACATAAGAAATACCTGTTGTCTAAACACAACTAATTCTTCTTAGCTGTCCTTCTCACAGGGAATTCTCTGTTCTGCAGGCTGGGCTTTCCTTCTCTAGATGGACCCTTCTCTGCCCAAAGAGATGTAGCTCCAAGTTCTCCCCCTAAACTAACAAATCCGAATAGAGCCATAACACCGGGTCAGGGGCAGGGCAAGACAAGCATGACGGTGGGGGAGAGGCTTCAGGTTTCGTCTTTTCAAAAAGACAGTTTAGACAGTTTTTGAAAGGGAAAGAAACTGTCACATGGATTGGTATTGGGTAGATGCTGCTTAAGGAGCTGCAGAGATAACAAGTTGTTAAGGTGTAAGCAGCTGTTGCACAAGTGGGTTTGTTTTCTTTGTTTGATTTGTTTGTTTTTCTACAGTCAGTTCTGTCTTGACCTTCTCGCTACACAGCTACATGGTCTGTCTTTATTGCAATTCTGGTCATATGCAGAAATCTATCTAAAGTGACCACCCAAGACACGGGCAAAACTAACTCACTTCTAAGAGCTGGACTTTATAAAAAGATAAAAAAGAAGTGGTTACGGAAACCCTGATGGGCCACTTGAAAATAATGGCTTAATAACAAGCTAATTTAATATTTCAGTTAAAATTTAACTAACTGTGTGTGACTGCATACCAAAAGTTAGAAAAGATTTTTCCAAGCAGACTAGTTCAATAACTTTCCAGAAAACGATGTTTCTTAATAACTAAACCTTACCCCATGGTATGACAAGCCAGGTACCCGAAAATTGAGGCACATAAAATTGCTGGTTATTTTAATTCAAACAACATAAACGAGCCCTATACTTGAGAGAAAATCTTTTCAGCCCAGCATGTCAACTACTTAACTATAAAATTGAAGTCTTAAAAAGGTAAGAATTATTCTGATGTTTTTATTGAGTACTTACAGTTTTCTACCTTTAGATCCATGCTATGAGCTCTCCAGTGGTAGTAGTGTAGGCATAGCTCCTCTTAAGCAAATGTCTGAATGAATATAAAACCTCTCTATCTTTAATCTTTGAATCTGAAAGGTTAATTATTTAACATTACAAAAGATAAATAAAAGAGTATGCAAAATACTTTTTATTTTATGTTAGGAGTAAGTACTGAGCATAGATGCTGCATGCTATCGGTTTATTATTTCTTTTTTAGAAAATGCTCATTCTTTTAAAACTTAAAAAAAAAAAAAAATCTTATCATAGAAAAGCTATCAAAGTCCTAAAATATAAATGTTTTCTTAACTTTCTCAAAGAAAAGAAAGACATTTTCTGAATAGTCAGTGTTCATTAAATCCACTAAACTTTTGCTACGCAGAGTGCTTCCTACAAGACCTTTTTAGTTGGTGGTGGTTTTGCTGTTTTGTTTTGTTGTTGTCCTTGTTGTTTTTACTAAGCAACTGAAGATCTGCATTTTTGGTCATTTACTATGGTCTATGTCTTTTTCTTTTTTTTTTCTTTTTTATTTCTCTCATAACTCACAAAGCCAGTACTTGCTGAAAAATGTCCCTCAAATCCCCTTTACTATGTCCCTTTCATTTCCCTTCTATCCTTTTGCAAACTGGTATTCCAAGTGGGCTCCTTCTTGATTACTATTTTATGGGAGGTGCAGAAATTGCAATCAAATATATGCAACTCACTTCATCTGCCTGGTCACTAGACCACAAAGCTATCAGCTCTGAAAGATCACTTGTGTGTGTAGCATGCTCCCAGTAATAGGTGAAATGTGTCTTTCAGGTCTATTACTAACAATTCTTGTAATGAACAAGGTAGTGATTGGAGCTGAGCCTATCAACATCAAGCAAATTATCTGTGATTATATTTCCAACCTTAAATGTAAGGACCCAGAACAATCACTAAATCTTTGATGCCCTCACATTCCTGGATTATCTGTGTTGGGAGGAAAAAAATAAAATAAAATCAGATCAGATGACTCTTCTTTTCACTGATAATTATTTAATGTACTCTCTTCTAAAGTTCTTTACTCTTAACTCATATTCATCTTTTTGCTGTTAGACTAAAGCATGAATTAGGAAGTCTAGTTGCTTTCAGGTGGGTTTTCTAAGACTGAGATCAATTACTGCCTTTTCATACTACATGTTTACTGTAAGTGCTTCACAGCCTAGACCTGAGAGAAAGACAGCTCAGTTACTGTGGAGACCTAAATGCATGCAGGAAAGGGATTAGGTGCTGATTGATACAGACAGTCAATTAGTACTTGTCCTGGTTTCAGTTAGGACAGAGTTAATTTTCCTCCTAGTAGCTGGTAGGGTGCTATGTTTTGGATTAGGATGAGAAGAGCGCTGATAACATGCTGATGTTTTAATTGTTGTAGAGCAGTGCTTACACCAAGCCAAGGACTTTTCAGCTTCTCGCTCTGTCCTGCTAGCGAGCAGGCTAGGGATGCAGCAGGAGCTGGGAGGGGACAGACCCAGGACAGCTGACCCAAAGTGGCCAAAGGGGTATTCCATACCATTTGACATCATGCTGAACAATATATAGGGGTGGCTAGCCGGGGTGGAGGGGGTGCCGGCTGCTCGGGGATAGGCTGGGCATCGGTCAACGGGTGGTGAGCAATTGCATTGTGCATCACTTATTTCATACACATTATTACTATTAATACTATTATTATTATTATTATTATTATTATTATTATTTCTGTCTTAATAAACAGTCTTTATCTCAACTCACAGGCTTCACTTTCCCGTTTCTCTCCCCCATCCCAGAGAGGGAGGGGGGAGGGTGAGCGAATGGCTGTGTGGTGTTTAGGTGCCAGCCGGGCTAAACCACAACAGTACTTCAAAGGGAAGCTGACTCCTTGTTTTATATACACAGAACATGGGATAAAAGGTTGTAGTTTGATTTCTTGTAATCTTTGTTGCTTCTGTGTTGACCAGGACGGCATGATATTGGAAGGTTTCTCGGAAGTTAGAAGAGTCCTGCATTGGTTCCTAATGGAATGGAAGCACTAAGAGAAACAATGACATTGTGTGATCTGTACACACTAGCTTTTCTAAAGTTTTTCAGGCTGCAATGACTCTCTGGGACTCTGTCTGTTCAAGTTAAAAGTATTCGTAATTGCTGTGATGTGCTGATCAAACCTTGAAATGTCTGGTCAAATTATTTCCACTAAAGCAGTTCTATTTATGATTAATTAAAATTTCTTCTTGATTGCATACAGTCTTTTTTTTTTTAATGTATAATCCCTCCATTGTGTAGTGATTGGGAGTATTGTCCCAATCCCTAAAATATAAAACATTATTTCAGTACATGTTATGCCTATGCTGAGATGTATTAAGTTCACCCATTTGATAAAGAAAACCAAAGGTGGAAATCTATGCTGATAACAAGTAAAGCAGTATACTGTAAAAGAATAGTTTTTTTTCATGGTGTTCATTTGTTCATGCAACTAAAATTAATTTATTTATTTTTTATACCGGAATAACACTTTTGACCGTAAAAGGACTGACTGTGTGTCGGTTTTGTAATACACTGATATTTGTGGATATGTTTTCACTTTCTGGTCTTCATTCTTCTGAAAGCAGCAAAACATCAGATTAATATGTAACTGCAAACAGCAACATTCAAGAAAAACATTTGTCTTTTGTATACGCTACACATTATTTTGTTCAAATAAAGAATATAAAATATGAATTGACGTATTTAAGAACACAACTGCTAAAGAATATAGGAAATCATTTCTAAAATATTATTACTCTGAAATTATTCCTAAATTATTTTTGTTTTCTCTTCTCCTCCTTCTTCTCCTCCTTCTTCTCCTCCTTCTTCTCCTCCTTCTCCTCCTTCTCCTTCTTCTTCTCCTTCTTTGTCCATCCCCTGATAAAATCTTGAATTTCTTTCTTTACTTATGTTATTTATCTGTTAGACCTAATTGTTCTGTTTCTCCTCAGAAATAAATATAAGGGAATTCCTGTCCAAATGACTATAAAAATGAAAAATATATTATCTAGGATGGAGCTCTAGACCCATCCATTTTTAAATGTTCAATTAAAGCATCTAACCGAGGAGGCAAGGAGATATATTCATCTCACCTAACTTTAGACAATTAAAGTTTAGATGCTTACACATGAGTCAGTCATTCTTTATGAAAAGTGGAAGGCAGTGGAAGAAATAAACACTTTTAGAGAATGATTACACTGATGTATTTTAGATATCTGTATTAGAATGAGAAGAAATAATCTCTGAGGTGCTAAGACATTTTATCACATAAAGTCTACCAGAATCTGATTACTGTTAACTTTGTATACAGTAAATGAAGGAGAAAGATGCTACTCCTAAGTGTAATTTACCCAATTTAATTTTTTTTATCTGCCTTCCACACAGAGTAGTCTCTTTCTGAATTGCTTATCAGAGCAACGTACAACAGATAAGTTTTTTCATTTGTGTGTTTCCTATTTTTGTACTGGTCGTAAGGGATTTTATTGGAATTACGTATATAGAAAAAAATTTGTATCGCAGATTGCTCACAGGATGTTACAAAAGTGTGATTAAACAAATAAATATGAAAGAACAAGATTTTTTTATTTGTTGTGTATCCATTAGTCTAGAACAATGAAAGAAAAATATATTTTTCATCAAATCTACAAGCTAGATCTTAAAATTTCGTAGTCTTGATATTGTTTTGCTCTGATCATACTAAACATCATTGATGCTGATGTACTATGGTTCATGAACGCTCCTATCAGCTTTACCCACACACAGTATTACATCACTTCTACAGGCTTTCTTCCTATGAAACTCTGTGGGGAAGGCAAAAAAATTCCTTTTTAGTTTATAGTTAACCAACATGACATCTTAGCGGTTTCCATGTCTTCATATGCATATTTTCTAGCCTAGCCCAAGGGAAACTATTCCACGGTATAGCAGCCAGAGTGATACTACAGCACAGATAATGTTGTTGAGAACTATACCCTAGAACACCAAGTGGAATAGACATTTTGATGCTTTCTGGTTTTCAGTGCCATGTCACACTGAGTGCACTATGTTACTGTGTTTTGTTTCTTTCACTATGTAACAGTATAACTTGGAATTTTGATTGCTCCCAAATCCTACTGTTACCTATATCCAGTGCCTGCGTTGAGATAGCACTGTGATAACATGTTCTAAAGGGTAGAAAGGGTAGAAACAAATAAGCACCTTTTCACTGATGAAAAGCTAAACTGTACATCAACACTCTTCTTGTGATGTTGATATCAACAGTCAGAGAATTTTATCTAGAAGATATGACTCACTATACAATATAGAAACAATTCTTTACATAAATAGTGCAACCAGCTATTAGAATAACTATGGAAGCTAAAGAACTATCTCACATTCAGTATATTTATCTCTATCTGTGATAAATGTAATTTTCTTTCTCTTTCATCCTTGTTTATTTAGGATAGATTCAGGTCTGCTGAAAGAAGAGAATAATAAGGTGTGCCAAATGCTTTAAATTAGCAATTTTCCCTGTCGTTCTAAAAGGGAAAAACATCTTGAAATTATTCAAAAAGCACTTCCTAAAACATATTGAACAATAAAAATCTCTTTGAAAAGAAATGTTAGAAAGCTATACTGCAGTTAAACTGAGTCTCATTTCAAACCCTTAGATTGAGAAGTAGTCATATAAAGCTCAAAAAAAAAAATCCTAAAGAGCTGAAGAGAATTGTGAGGCTGTTGACACTTTTTCACTTAATTCAGAAACATTAATTTTGGTAATACACTAAACCCACTAGGACTTGTATCTGAATTTCCCATGTTGCTCCACAGCTCTTATGGTATCTGCACCATAGCTAAGTAATATGCCAGTATCATAGCAGTACCACTAGGCCTATACTATACTGGACAATACTACACAGACTCTTGTGCTACAGTGCCATTGCAGTACCAGTCTTGCCTTTCATCCTGCATTAATGTACACAGACCAAACACTTCCTCTTCTGTGCTTCCAGCCCCTGCAAGCAATGTCAACAGTGCTAAAATTCTGAAGACCAGGGAAGAAGATGCCTGACCATTCACACTGGCAAATGATCAGCTCTCTCCTCCATCTCTGCCTTGGCCTGTTCACTCCTAGGAATGCTTCCAAAAGGCAGTATGAACAAGACTAAAGGGATGTGTGTCCTGTGAACAAGAAGCCCAGAAGATGGGCTTAGGTTCCCGGAGGACCCTAATGGCATCCCTGCCTATGGCAGGGGGTTGGTACTAAATGATTTTTGAGGTCCCTTCCAACCCAAGCCATTCTATGATTCTCTGATTCATGATGCAACATAGCATAGACACAGCCAGTGTGTGCTTGAGGGCCAAGCATCCCAAGGTGTCTATCTACCACGAGGTATCAAATTTGAGGATCAGACCTAGCTTGCTGTTATTTAGCAGCATCTTCACCACTCTTCTCTTCTCCCTTCCTCAGCCCAAGGTAAACATATTAATTGTACCACCTTCCTGTTTTCAGGCCACAATCTTCTTTGCCATCTCTGGCCACTGCTCCTTCATAAGAAAGTAGTGTAGCAGAATTGCTGTGCACTTGAGGACTGTGAGAATTTCCTCTCCTGAGAGATTAAGTATGGGTGGAGATTGTGCTGAGTTAAGGAAGTTCATATTGAAAGAGAATCAGAACGGGGTAATGCAAACACCATTTGTACTTTGACGAGCACAGACTACAGAGCTGCCATGGACTTAGATCAGTACTTGAATAAGAAATTATTGCAGGAAGGGAAACTCCTTCTCTCACATACTGTCCACTAAGATTTTGATGATTATATGACCACAGAGCTTGGGCTTGTACCTAAACTATTATACAAACGATTCAGACCTTTTAACAAGCTGTTCTCCTTAAATGTGTTCAGACTTAATGTGCTTATATCTATTTTGTTTCATTTCTGTGTCTGGCTCTCTTTTCATGGACTAGCAGGGCACACTAAGACACAACTTCTGTCATATCCTCTTGTCATTCTTCTTCATGACACAGAGAGATAACAATGCCCAAATTTCATCTCAAAATAAAGTTGGGACCTGGCTGGAGTGCACACCCAGTCCTGTGAAGCCAGAACTCCTACCTGGTCTGGTAATTAAACTTACTTAAGAGGATTGTAATGCTAGTAATTGCTTTCTGAATCTGAAGCAGTTTCAACCAGGAGTTTTCAGCTGAGAAATAAATGCTGATGAGATGTTGAGTGGTATGATTTTAGTACAATGCCTAAAAAGACAACTTCTACCTACATGCTTTGTTGCATACTGTTGTCCAGAAAAGATTCATCTGGATAATTTTTATTTTTTATTTTATTTTATTTTATTTTATTTTATTATTTTATTTTATTTTATTTTATTTTATTTTATTTTATTTTATTTTATTTTATTGTTTTATTTTATTTTATTTTTATTTTATTTTATTTTATTTTATTTTATTTATTTAGAATGTATTCACTTGAAAGTCCATTCTGCCTGCACAATTACATTTATCTGTTTATTCGGTTTTCCTGAATCAACTGTTTCTTCCATAGCTTGATGTATTTTCAGAAGACAATCAGAGGTTTTTTCATATGGTTGCTAACAAGTGTTGAAGGACCACTAGCCCTTCCACTACAGAACTCTACACCCAGCACCACTTAGTTCATCCATCAATCTCATGGCAGCTCAACTAAGAATCCAGTTGGATAGTTTTTGTCTCTTCTCATATAAAGGAGACACTATAATAAACAACAGTTGTTTCAGGATCAGAGGAACATTTGTCTACAAATAGTTTCATTCTACTGTCTTCTAAATTCCTATAAAAAGCTACACAGCAGCCTGCACTCATAACATCCCTGAAGATCCAAGCATCTTACAAATTATGCTCCCAATAGTTCTCAATAGTTTTTCACATACTGTCCTACAACTTTTACCTACACACCTCATATTAACTGCTGTTTCTAGGGAAACAATTAGCAGCAAATTAATTATATATCTGATTAGATAAAATTATTCTTGTCTTCACCCCCCCAAAAAAAAAGAAAAGATAGTTGTGCAAGTAAATAAAACTAAAATTGATGTCTATCTGTTAGAAAACTTATCTGTTGTGTACTGCTTTAAAGTAATTTTTTATTGAAAAGATGTAAAGGACATGAAAAGCATGCTTAATGTTTTAATCCTGTTATCATGAAAAATGGGTTTGTATTTAAAGCACAGGCAGATAAACTGGGAAGTCCAGTTTACATGCTAAATTATTCATAGTATTTCTTTGTGTTCTATGGGTTTAGAGTGTATCAATACCCTTGCTGCAGAGATACCAGCCCTGGCTCCACAGAGGCAAAAAATTGAAATTAAGGAAAGGCACACTGCAGAGACAACTCTTCTGGCTCTGCTTGAGACAATTTGGGATTGAAAGCATTATGGCTGCATTTGTGCACTGTTAACTGCCTGAGTCTGCATTAATTTTGGGTTCTTAAAACTGTGCTATATTCTCTGGTAGATATGATCTTTGACCTTTCCATTTGTTTTAAGTTTAACATTCAGTTGTCTTGGTATTCATTAGATCCCTGGATAGACCGCTGAGCACCAAAATTTACTTTTTTTTTTTTTTTTTCTGATTGTCAGATCTATACCAGTCTATACCAGTCTGAACTGTTGTACTGCTCAGAATCACTTTCACAAACAAGCCCCAGCAGGATTATCAAAACAGATATTTCTGTAAGTTACTTGATTTTCGAAAAGAATCGGTGAGCACTTTCATGTCCCATACAACAACCACGAGAGCAGACTGCTCAAGAAACAATCAGACTTTAGTCCCCAGGCCATGTAAAGAATAAGTCTCTTCCACTTCAAGTTGAGACTAGAAATGTTAGCATTAGTATGGACTACTTGTCTAGTAAAATAAGAAAAAGTTTTCCATAAGGTGTGGATGGGACCCTGTAACACACAGGCAAGAGTCCAACATGCATTGCAGATGAACTCCTTTGTTTACATGTCTGGCTGTTTCCACTACTTGGCACCTAGCATTGTAGTCTTAAACCCTTGCACATGTTGCGTCAGTTAGGGGACCCACTGTGCTGATGTTTTGGGGCATATAACCTAACAAAACAGGAGCCTGTGAGATCTGTCAGTGAAAGAATCACAGAACCTGATAGAACTTCATAATCAGACACTCCATTATACAAACACTCACCTCAGTTTGCCCCAGATGTTCCACTTTACAGGTACGCAGGCATGTGACCTTTCCTGCATGTAGGTTAGATGATACAAAAGGGAAGAAGACTGAGATCACCATGTGCTCTTTTCCATGCAGCACTGGCTCTTGGATGAACACTCAGTGAACTGCCCCCAAGTGAATATATTCTGCTAAAATTTCCTTTTGTTTTTCAGTACTAAACAACAAATAGTCATCTGAATTAGATGGGATACATTCTCCTGCAATACAGCCTTTGGGTCATTATCAGAATCAGAAAATTCAGTCAGATTGTGTTGTGTTGTAATTCAAGAAAGATCTCTGTCTCAGATAGTTTCACGGTGTCTTGTTAATTCATTTTATTAGGAAAAAAACATAAAAATGTTTAACACCTCAACACATTGGACTTTATTTTCTGCCAGTGCCCTTTACCATTACATCGTTGCTGTTAGTGGAATTTGTTGTTCTTATGCAAGAAAATGGAAATACATTTTGAGCTGGGGGTCCTTTTTTTCTTTTCTTTTCTTTTCTTTTCTTTTCTTTTCTTTTCTTTTCTTTTCTTTTCTTTTCTTTTCTTTTCTTTTTTCTTCTCTTCTCTTCTCTTCTCTTCTCTTCTCTTCTCTTCTCTTCTCTTCTCTTCTCCTCTCTTCTCCTCTCTTCTCTTCTCTTCTCTTCTCTTCTCTTCTCTTCTCTTCTCTTCTCTTCTCTTCTCTTCTCTTCTCTTCTCTTTTCTTCTCTTTTTTCTTTTCTTTTCTTTTCTTTTCTTTTCTTTCTTTTCTTTCTTTTCCTTTCCTTTCCTTTCCTTTCCTTTCCTTTCCTTTCCTTTCCTTTCCTTTCCTTTCCTTTCCTTTCCTTTCCTTTCCTTTCCTTTCCTTTCCTTTCCTTTCCTTTCCTCTTTTCACTGAGTCACGTATTTGTAACTGAAAAACAGGTTTTTTTCCTCTTCTGCACTTGAAACATTTCTGTACTCATGATGCAAAATAAGTGTTTCCAAAGGACTGAACTTAAATTTAACTATACAGATTCCTTTTGATTTAATGGGAAGCATGCAGCTTAATCCCATGCAACCCTTTTAACATTAGGAACATGTTTTTCACCCAGTTAGCATTTTAGTGAAGCAGATTTTGGAACAACTTTGTGACAATCTTTGTAAATCCTAGCAACCAATTCTTAGTTAAGCAGATGCTTTCTCAATAGGTTCTTTAAAACTTTCCTAAAACTTTTATGTACTTCCTCTACTGGTTTTCATATTTTTAAAATTGAGAAATACTGGTGTGTATTTGTCACCTGCTTAGCATTCATTTCTGATTCATAATCTCTCTACAAATAACAGGTTTATTGATTATAAAACTTCCCGCAGGGCTTTTTTGCCAGTGTGGGTGTTTTTATTAAAATTAAAAAAAAAAAAACCCTCCTGAAAAATGGTGACTTGGAAACGAGCCACCTTTATTTTAACGTTTTTTTGCAGTCAACTTGTTTCCCTAGCAACGTAGGTTCTTGCTGTCTGGCAGAAGACAGATTTCTTTGGTTCCATCATGATGCAAAGCTGAAAGAAGGAACAGAGAGACAAGCAATGAAAATTCACTATTTCATTATTTGAATATGTGAATTACCCTGAGCTGCAGTCAAGCCATGGGTCTTATCCAGTGTCCTTCAACAGTTATTCAATCTCTTCAGTGCTGCAATGCTTCAATTCCATTAATTAAATAATTACACCAAACTCTGAGTAAAGTTAGTATTCAACTGAATTCAGGCATTCCAAAATAGTCATTATGTAAAGCCGAAGCTTGTATTATTATGCTATGAATTGACAATGATTTTGTTTATTTCCCTTACTAGAGATTTTAAAAACTTCCCTTCCCAAAATAAAAAGAAAGAAATAAGAAAGAGAGAGAGAGAGAGAAAGAAATTGTTGATATTTAACAAAAGTAAAAAATGGAAGTTAGTGTCCCACAGTCTTAGTTCTTTATTTAATATCATGAGAATAACATTATAATCTAGTACAGCTAGTACACATTAAAGATTTATTTCTATGAAGTTGATTAAAAAAGGATTGTTCTTCCTTACATAAGATGAAGTGCATTGATATTAGTGGGGGAAAAAAATAGTGCTTGAACAGCTTTATATAATCAGATTATATCTTGGCATTTTTTGACAATAGAGAATGATTGTGTTTCATGATCCATGTTTGGTACACATAGTCACAAAACACCTAGAGTCAGTTGCGTGGCTCAGGAGAAAAAAGTAATGAAGGCTGAGTGAAAAGGCAGTATAAAGCAACTCATTGGATAACCAATTTCAAAGAGTTGACAAGAAAAATCAGAAAATACATTCAACTACAAATACACTCAACAGTTTTTTGACAGAGATGTATTCTTCTGCTAAAGAAGTGTCAGCTTTCATCTCTGTGAGGTCATTATAGGCAAAATTTGGAGGTGTAAAAGAGCACAGGCAATAAAAAAAAAAAAAAAAAAAAAAAAAAAGTATTAATCATACTGGCATAGAATGGTTTGGATTAGAAGGGAACTTAAAGATCATCTAATTCCAAACCCGTGCCATGGGCAGGGGCAACTCACATTTGACCAAGTTGCTCAAAGCCCCATCCAACCTGGCCTTGAACACTTCCAGGAATGAAGCATCCACAATTTCTCTGTGCAATCTGTTCCAGTGCCTCACCACTCTCAGAGTAAACAATTTCTTCCAAATATCTAATCTAAATCTACCCTCTTTCAGTTTAAAACCATTACTCCTTTTCCTATCACTACCCAGCTTTCCTGTAGGCACCCTTTAGTTATTGGAAAGTTGCTGTAAGGTCTCCCCAGAGCCTTCCCTTCTCCAGGCTGAACATCCCCAACTCCCTCAGTCTGCCTTCGTAGGAGAGGTGCTCCAGCCCTCTGATTATCTTTGCGGACCCTCCTCTGGACTCATTCTAACGCTTTCATGTCCTTCTTGTGCTGGGGGTCCTGGAGCTGAACAGAGTACTCCAGGTAGGGTCTCAGGAGAGCAGAGTAGAGGGGAGAATCACCTCCCTCGACCTGCTGGTCACCCTTGTTTTGATGCAACCCACGAAACAGTTGGCTTTCTGGGCTGCAAGCACACATTGTGAGCTCATGTTGAGCCTCTCATCAACCAATGATCACAGAAGAGACATAAGAGGGACAGACTTTCCCCTACCATGCAGATCATAAGACATTTGCAAACTCTTGGTACTAAGAGAAAACTGGAGGCTTGGGCATATATCTCACACGATATCCATCAAGAAGCTGACGTGGCCCACAATTTACGGATTAATGAATTAGGTTGGTTTTTTTTTGTTTGTTTGTTTGTTTATGATTAATTGAAGCAATCAGAATGTTTTCTGCAACAGCTTAATGTGAGTTAGACACTCTACAAACGTTTCACTTGAATATATTTTCAGTGAATCAGATGCAAAAGCAAACAGTCTGCTCAGTGGATATCTATGTTTCGGTTTTGACATAACCTACACTTAACTCTTACCATCAGTATAATTTAATGTGCAGTCTAATGTTGTTCAAAAAGTCTTCTTGAGGCAAGCTCAGTGAAGTTGGACATCTTTTAAGA
This sequence comes from Cygnus atratus, assembly GCF_013377495.2. NCBI lineage: Eukaryota > Metazoa > Chordata > Aves > Anseriformes > Anatidae > Cygnus > Cygnus atratus. The sequence goes on from NC_066362.1 coordinate 162,207,789, forward strand.
TTACAAAATAGGACAGAAAGGATGGATGATAAAGCTGGAGCACTGGGAATAATTAAGTGCATGAGAAGATAAGAAAATCCCTAAGATTACCTCTGCCACAGACGTGGAATAGAGCAGGAGCATATATATGACCACAAGTGAGAAGTTATAGATTTTGACCCTGCTGTAGGGGAGAAAACTGAGGCTTTCTTATACCAGGGAAGAGGTTCGTCATTCTTCACTTTCCCTCTTTTGCGAGGGCTATTTCATGCTTCTCCCCAAACACATGCATTATGCCTTACACACAGTAATCTGTGTAAGGGTAGAGGCAAAAGTAGATTTTGCATGTATTTTGCAATTACATCCTAAATTAAAAGCTAACTGTACTAACTTATGTTCTGTACAAATTAGGATTGAAAAAGGTGACAATATCTACATGACAATTCTCAACAATCAGGCGTGAAGATTGGGACAGTTTACACCTCTCTAACACCAATCCTCTTAACTCAGATACTTTAAAAAGGTGTCTTTTCACTGTAAGTTTCCTTTGTAACTGAAGGAAAGAGATGGACACTTTGTGGTTGGGCCAAACTCAAATGAAAGCAGGTCACTATGTACTCTGTATTCAGCTCATCTGAAGGCTTAAGAAAGTAGCGTGGAACATATCAGCCCTCCAAATATTAATAAAACAGTCTTCCTAAAAACAATAATAGAAATATAAGGATTTAAATACATGGGTTCCAACTTCATCTTTCTGTACAGATAGCAATAAACATAAATTATTGCCATTAGTGAACACCCACATTAGTTATTAAATAAGCAATGTATGGACCAGTATAAGTCTCGATGCTTAAGAATACTGATCTTTTATGAGGAAAAGTTTGGACTGGAAACTTATTCATATTCAGCCTTCACTTTAAAAGGCCAGTTATACAGCCATATATTATAGAACTGAATATAAGTATAGAATATATGAATATAATTATAGAACTGAATATAGAACAATTACCATTGATGCAGTTTGGTTTTGAGTTATAGATCTGTAAACAACAAAAATCCCAGGGGTATGATTGGAAAAATTATATGAAAGTTCTTAGCATTTCTAGATTTTTTGAATTTATAAGTAGTTTTATAATGGAAACAAGGTAAAAAAAAATGGCAAAATCTTTTCAATATGGAAGACAGTGAAAAATGCATGAATCTTTCTGTTCCTTAAGAGAATTTTATTTGTATTTTAAAAATCACTTAGGCCTTCTGGTCTATGAAAAAACAACATTTGGAGAGGCTGATGAATTTTGTATTTCTTGAATCTTTGATAAAATATTATGCAGTATAAATGCCCTATTCTGTATATTATTTATTGATGTAGGTACATTTTCTTCCTTTGAATACTTACTAAACAGAACTCTTGTCTTCTGAATTGATTTTGCTGTCTCAGCGACATTGAGGCATAGACGCTTTTTTGGCTTCCATCTGAATGAACAATTTCCTAGTTAGACACACTGGATTTGAAGTTGGGTCAATAAAAGCTTAACTGTGTCCTTTCTCTTTCCTCACACAGCTCACAAAAGAGAACTAAATTCCATTCATCCTTTCACCGGCCACTGTGGAATCTTTAGCAATGCAGTTCTGGCTGGGATGAGGAAACATGGCAAGAAATTGGAAGAAGCACAAATAAGAATTCTTTATTTCCCATGCTCACTGCCCTGAAGATCTGTTGACACTGGGGATGCATGTAAATTTCCTGCACTTTAACTATTTGTCTCTGCCACTGAATTGCTTTGGAAGTATAACACATTAGACATCAAAAGAAGATTTAGCTTAATCCTGCTGAATCTGATGTGGTTAACTGTAAGTTATTTGCAAAAGGACCATTTTGAGTGTTTCTTGGCAATATGAACATAAAAGTTCATTGAACAGGTCTCATGTGAAGAGTATTTTTAAACTTCTGAATAACATAACCATACATTAATAGTGTTTTTACTTTAATCTTTGTGGACAGATGCAAATTTCTCTTCAAATATTTTACAAATATTTATTGTTTGCAAAAATACGGTTAATGCATTTAATTTATGTTGCTGTTGTTTGCTTGCTTTGTAATGTTATACTGCTCTTATAGATATCCCATTTACATTACACTGCTAAGATAGGGAGATATCATCAATTTAAACTGTAGACATTTCCAAATAATTTCTGATATCTTTGATTTCAGGCTTCTCCAGAAGCTTCTGCATGTATTATATCGCTGTGGTCTACCAGTCTTTAAGGCTTTCTCTTTCATTAATTTCTATGTTGACATCCCATGAACATAAATATGAAACATTAAAAAGAGTTCTTAGAATAGAAATATTTTATTATTATTATTAGTTTAATCGTGGTCATAATTTCTCCTTAATGCTTCATATGTGCACATGTGAGACATGCAGATACATATGAGCATGACTTTTTAGGCATAAATCCAGGACCCATTTAAGGCCAGACTGTTATGTTCATATGTGACACAGTAAAGTAGTCCAGTGATACTACTGGTAGGAAGAAGCACAAACTAAAAGCACCAGCTTTTCCTGAGCTCTGAGAGTACATCAGGGAAGCAATTTTCTGTATCAGTTTCTGTACACAGTTACACTAGACAACAGAGAGGCTACTAGTGTACTTAAATTATGCTGGCCTACACGTCCTTAATGACAAGCTACCTATTTACAGAAGGGTTGAGCAGTGACAGTCAATTCATATTCTGTATCCACAAGAAGACATGGAACTTACCTAATTCCACAGGGGAAAAATAATAATAATAATAATAAAAATAGTACAAATATGAAGTGCTGCTAAATATTCAAAGACTATCAGCTTTTAAATGTTCATAGCTGGTCTACATTTAAACAGCACTTCTTCCAAGCTCAGGATCGGTGTATCCCTAAGCGTAGGAAATCGGGGAAGGGGGGCAGGAAACCTGTGTGGATGAGCAAGGAGCTCATCGATAAGATCAAAAGGAAGAGGAAGGTCTATGAAGTGTGGAAAAAGGGCCTGTCCTCTTGGGAGGAGTATAGAAGTGTTGTCAGGGCCTGCAGGGACGCGACGAGGAAGGCTAAAGCCCACCTAGAGATGAGGCTTGCAAAAGAGATAAAAGATAATACGAAGGGTTTTTTTTAAGTATGTAAACAGTAAAAGGAAGACTAGGGATAATGTGGGTCCCTTGCTGAATGAGGGGGGTGTCCTGGTAACGGGAGATGCCGAGAAGGTGGAGATACTGAATGCTTTCTTTGCTTCAGTCTTTGCTTCAAGGACTCCCCCCTGGGACTCCTCGACCCTGGTGGGAGGACAAAGGGTTTGGGAAATGGAGGGCTCCCCCCTGGTTGACGAGAGAGTGGTTCGGGAGCATCTGAGTGGGCTCAACGCACACAAATCCATGGGTCCTGATGGGATGCATCCACGTATGCCAAGGGAGTTGGCAGAGGTGATCGCCAAACCGCTCTCTATCATCTTTGAAAGGTCCTGGAGAACAGGAGAGGTGCCTGAAGACTGGAGGATGGCCAATGTCACTTCAGTCTTCAAGAAGGGCAAGAAGGAGGATCCAGGAAACTACATGCCAGTCAGTCTCATCTCTGTCCCTGGAAAGGTGTTGGAACAGTTTGTTCTGGATACCATCTCCAAGCAATTGGAAGAGAAGAATGTTATGAGGAGTAGTCAGCATGGATTCACCAAGGGGAAGTCATGCTCGACCAACCTCGTTGCCTTCTATGATGTCATCACCAGCTGGGTAGATGGGGGGAGAGCAGTGGATGTCATCTACCTTGACTTTGGCAAGGCTTTCGATATTGTCTCCCATGACATCCTGATAGCAAAGCTGAGAAAGTGTGGGATAGAGGAGTGGACAATAAGGTGGGTCGAGAACTGGCTGACTGGCCGAGCTCAGAGGGTGGTGATCAGCAGCGCAGAGTCTGGCTGGAGACTTGTGACTAGCGGCGTTCCCCAGGGGTCGGTGCTGGGTCCAGTCTTGTTCAACATTTTCATCGACGACCTTGCTGAGGGAATAGTGTCTGCCCTCAGCAAGTAAGCCAATGACACAAAGCTGGGAGGAGTGGCTGACATGCCAGAAGGCTGTGCTGCCATTCATCGAGACCTGGACCGGCTGGAGAGATGGGCAGGAAGAAACCAAATGAGGTTTAATAAGAGCAACTGTAGAGTCCTGCACCTGGGAAGGAACAACTGCATGTATCAGTACAGGCTGGGGGACGACCTGCTGGAGAGGAGCTCTGAGGAGAAGGACCTGGGGGTCCTGGTGGACAACAGGCTGACCGTGAGCCAGCAATGTGCCCTCGTGGCCAAGAGGGCCAACGGGATCCTGGCGTGCATTAAAAGGAGCATGGCCAGCAGGTCAAGGGAGGTGATCCTCCCCCTCTACTCTGCCCTGGTCAGGCCTCACCTGGAGTACTGTGTCCAGTTCTGGGCTCCCCGGTACAAAAAAGACAGGGATCTCCTGGAAAGAGTCCAGCGGAGGGCTACAAAGATGATACGGGGCCTGGAGCATCTTCCCTGTGAAGAAAGGTTGAGAGACCTGGGTCTGTTCAGCCTGGAGAAAAGAAGACTGAGAGGGGATCTCATCAATGTGTATAAATACCTGAGGTGTGGGAGACAGAGGGATTTGGCCAACCTCTTTTCAGTGGTTTGTGGGGACAGGACAAGGGGTAATGGCCATAAGATAGAGCACAGGAAGTTCTGCCCCAACATGCGAAAGAACTTCTTCACAGTGAGGGTGACGGAGCACTGGAACAGGCTGCCCAAGGAGGTTGTAGAGTCTCCTTCTCTGGAGATATTCAAGGCCTGTCTGGACGCCTACCTGGGCAGCCTGCTCTAAGGAACCTGCTTTGGCAGGGGGGTTGGACCCGATGATCTTTCGAGGTCCCTTCCAACCCCTTCAATTCTGTGATTCTGTGATTCTGTGATATATTTCCACTTTATACAAATCCAGCTCAGGTGTCATTTGCAGAGCCAAACACACACACACACACACACACAAAAAAACTTTGGAATTTGCCAAAGGATTCCATGAATGAATATGCAGCCAGTTTATTCACTGAAAGATTTTATCCATTTGCAACATCCCAACTTACATCTCTAGTCCCCTGACTAGGAAAGACAAAAAAGCCAGGAGTCTTTTTGAATATTTTCTTTCAGCACCTTTGATATGAACTCTATTTCAGTGGGATTTTCAATCCATTAGATAGAACACCAAGTGATGTCTGCCTCACAAGAGTTCTGCTGAGTAAAGACTAATATGCAACTTGTTAAACTATGTATCTCAGGTTTTATCTCCCCTTCTTTTTCACTATTTTGTAACATATAAACCCTCTGAATTTGAAGAGGACATGGAGAGGCTTCTGCAAGGTTATCTTCTGCTTCAGAGCTTAAATGAATACTACTTTTAGCATCAGCAGCACAGTTCATAATTGGAATAGAAGATGATTTAAAATTTCAAGGAAGGAGGCAGGAATAGAAAATACTGTTGTCTTGGTTTTACAATGATTTATTTTATTTTATTTTCGTGCATTAGACCTCAATAACTACTTTTCTGCACAAATAATAATAATATGAACTTTTTTTTTTTCCCTTTTGGGGGGATAGGGGAAGTAAATATTCAAATTCTTCCATAGCCAGAATGCATGAAAGCTGAGGTTTAACAGCCTTTAAAATGTGAGATCACTATATTGATTATGATCTGGATTTTATTTCAATTGTTTTTGAATTGTATAGATATCACAGAAGAAACAACTACACGTGGGTAATGGGAAGAACAGGGGTTCCAAGAGTTTCCCCATCTTAAGAATGGAAGGACAACAAGATCTGCAAGAGCAGTACATTTTCTGCATAGATAATGGTTTTCTGTGACTTGGGACTCTATCATTCTAAAGATAGAGAGGATAAAAGTCATGCTGATGCATCTCATGTGATGCATCTCATATATACACTCTATTCCAAAAATAAAATAAAATAAAATAAAATAAAATAAAATAAAGGTATAATGCAAACCAAAATGTTTTACACAACAAAACATGAAAAACAATGATATCTTAGAATGTATGCCCAGACGTGGTGAGAACATAACTGGATAAAGAAAAATTCTCCTGAATTAATTGATGATGAGCAGACCATGTTAAATTTAGGTTGCAAAAGGAAATAAAAGCAAGTCTATTATTAAGGATATTTATTTTAATAACTTAAGCAATAAAAGAAATCAGTGAAATTTCAATGGATTTAGAAAGTTTAAGTGCTTGTCTGAAAAAGATTGGAAGCACTTTAAACCATGGATGAAAAATCTACTACAAGTAAAAGAAAATGATGAAGACGAAAAGACCCAAGACCTAAATAAATATCTAATCACCTCATGCTGGGAATCTTGTAGTACTCAATTAAGGAGTAAATAAACTCCTCTGCAGTTTCATTGCAGCTGTTGAGATGTGGGTAAATGCTATATTGCCCATATTATAAATCCATTTACCCATTTCTGACCTTGATCACATCAGTGCAAAAAAAAGGATTTTGCAGAGGTAAGCTGGGAGTGTATAAGGACTAGCATGAACAGACTGACTGAACAGATAGTTATGTCTTCAAGGTGTAGGAGATGTAGGTAAAAAGTGAGACTTGCCAACTCTCAAACTGAGCTGCACCTTACAAAGGAAATTAAAACAAATGGTAAAAAATTTGTACCTCCCCCCCCCCAAAAAAAAAAAAAAAAAAAGAAGTGAAGGAAGTAAGGAAGTGATGTGATGTGGTAATTAACTAAGTAAGTGGTAATTCACTAAGTGTAAGTGCAAAGATTACAGGTAGTTTAGATACAGCCAAAAAAAAAAAAAAAAAAAAAGCCTTTGACAAGTTTTTCAATAACATAGATGCGAGGTCAAAGAGGCTAATGAAAAGAAGGGGTATGAAAATGGAAATCACTATAAATGAGAATGAAACAACACTGAAATAATTTAATGCAGTGAAGGTAGGGAGCAAATAATCAACACCAAGTTCTGGTTCATGTAATTACAAATCTAGTAGCAAAGCTCATTTATGCATTTACTGTGGTATGGTTATATATTTAAAACAAACAAACAAACAAAAAAAAGTACTATTAGCAGATTTTCAGGAAGTAGGCATTTTGGTACCTGAAGTGTAAAGATATGAGCTTGAGAACTTCAGGAACTTAAAAATATTCAGCACAATATACTGAGAAATGGAAGCCAGTGGAAAACAGAAAGAATACATCATCTTACCTGAAGGACTGCAAAGAAAGGTGGACCACAAATACTAACAAAAACTATCCAACAAACAAACAAACAAACAAACAAAATAAAAAACTAACAAAACAAGCAAACTCTACTCATACAGGAACTTTCAGGCAGAAGACCTGAGGACCCAGGGAACCCTGGGGAACTACAGACAGCTGAACCTCACCTCTCTGCCCGGAAAGATCATGGAACCGAACCTCCTTGAAGTAACGTCAAGGCACATGAAGGACAAGGCATTTCCAGCCAGCATGGCTTCACCACGGACAAATTGTGCCTGACCAATCTGGTAGACTTCTATGATGGAGCGACTGCATCAGTTGACAAGGGAAGACCAACCGATGTCTTCTACCTGTATTTCTGCAATGTCTTTGACACATTTCCTCATGACATCCTGGTCTCCAAGTTGGAGACATATGGATTTGAAGGATGGACCATTCAGAGGATAAGGAGTTGGCTTGAAGGCGACACCCAGAGAGTGGTGGTCAATGTCTCTATGTCCAGGTGGAGGCCAATGACAAGTGGTGTCCCTCAGGGGTCTGGTTTTGGACTGGTACTGTTTAATGTCTTTATTAATGACGTAGGCATCTGGATAAAGCGCACCCTCAGCAAGTTTGCAGATGACAATAAGCTGAGTGGTGCAGTCGATACAACTGAATGAAGGGATGCTGTCCAAAGGAACCTGGACAACCTTGTGGGCCCATGTGAAACTAATGAGGTTCAACAAGTCCAAGCGCAAGGTACTGCACCTGGGTTGGAGCAACCCTGGACAGGAGTACAGACTGGGAGAACTCATTGAGAGCAGCCCTGCAGAGAAGGACTTGGAGGTTCTGATGGATGAAAAGCTCAACAGGAGCCAGCAGTGGATACTTGCAGCCCAGAAGGCCAACTGCATCCTGGGCTGCATCAACAGAGGCAGCCCAGGAGGTCGATAGAGGTGATTGTCCCCCTCTTCTCTGTCCTTGTGAGGTCCCACTTGGAGTGCTGCATCCAGGTCTGGGTTCCTCAGCACTAGAAAGATGTGGACCTGTTAGAGCAAGTCCAGAGGAGGGCCACAGTGATGATCTGAGGCTGGAGTACCTCTCCTATGAAGAAAGACTGTGAGAGCCAGGGACGTTCATCCTGGAGAAGAGAAGGCTTCAGGGTAACCTTATTGCAGCTTTTTAATACTTAAAGGGAACTTGTAAAAAAGATGGAGAGCAATTGAGCTCAGTCAGATAATGACGAGACCAGGGGGAATGGTTTTAAACTAAAAGAGGATAGATTTAGAATCACAGAATCATAGAATATCCTGAGTTGGAAGGGACCCATAAATATCATCAAGTCCAACCCCTGGCACCATACAGGTCTAACCAAAATTTTAGACCATGTGACTAAGTGCGCAGTCCAAACGCTTCTTAAATTCAGACAGGCTTGGTGCAGTGACTACTTCCCTGGGGAGCCTGTTCAAGTGTGCAACCACCCTCTCAGTGAAGAACCTCTTTCTGATGCCTAGCCTAAACCTCCCCTGCTTCAGCTTAACACCATTCCCACGGGTCCTATCACTGGTGACTAAGGAGAATAGATTGGCACCTTCCCCTCCACTCTCCCTTGTGGGGAAGCTGTAGGCTGTGATGAGGTCTCCCCTCAGCCTCCTCTTTTCCAGGCTGAACAGGCCAAGCGACCTCAGCCGCTCCTCATACGTCTTCCCCTCTAGGCCCTTCACCATCTTCGTCGCCCTCCTCTGGACGCTCTCCAACAGTTTTGCGTCCTTCTTGTATTGTGTTGCCCAGAACTGCACACAGTACTCGAGGTGAGGCCACATCAGCACAGAGTAGAGCAGGACAATCACTTCCCTTGACCAACTAGCAATGCTGTGTTTGATGCACCCCAGGATACGGTAGGCCCTCCTGGCTGCCAGGGCACACTGCTGGCTCATATTCAACTTGCTGTCAACCACAACCCCCAGATCCCTCTCTGCGGGACTGCTCTCCAGCGTCTCGTTGCCCACTCTGTACATATAGCCAGGGTTGTCCCTTCCCAGGTGCAGGACCCGGCACTTGCTCTTGTTAAACTTCATGCAGCTGGTGATCGTCCAGCTCTCCAATCTGTCCAGATCTCTCTGGAAGGCCTTTCCACACTCATCCGAGTCCACAACTCCTCCAAGTTTGGTGTCGTTGGCAAATTTGCTCAAAACACCTTCTAGTCCTACATCCAAATCATTTATAAAAGCATTGAAGAGGACTGGCGCTAAAATGGAGCCTTGAGGGACCCCTCTAGTGACCATCCGCCAGCCTGATGTGGCCCCATTTACCACAACCCTTTGAGCCCTGCCCGTCATCCAATTGCTCACCCGTTGTAAGATGTTTCTGTTTAGTTGTATGCTGGACATTTTGTCCAATAGGATCCTATGGGAAACCGTGTCAAAAGCTTTGCTGAAGTCCAGAAAGATTACATCAGCTGGTTTCCCTTGATCGACTAGATGGGTGATCTTATCGTAAAAGGAAATCAAATTTGTTAGGCAGGACGTACCCTGAACCCATGTTGAACCCATGTTGGCTGGGACCAATGACTGCATTGTCCCCCAGGTGCGCTTCAATAACTTCAAGGATCATCCTCTCCATAATTTTACCAGGCACTGATGTGAGACTGACAGGCCTGTAATTGCTAGGGTCTTCTTTCTTACCCTTCTTGAAAATTGGCACAACATTTGCCCGCTTCCAGTCTACTGGGACCTCTCCAGATTCCCAAGACCATTGAAAAATAATTGAGAGAGGTCCCACGATGATGTCAGCCAGCTCTCTGAGCACCCTGGGATGAATCCCATCTGGACCCATGGACTTGTATGGATCCAGGTGGAGCAGCAAATCCTGCACACGTTCAGGGTCGGTTGAGAGTTTATTATTCCCACTGTCATGGTCCTCCAGCTCAGGGCACCCTGGGTCCCGAAGCCCATCATCAGTGTTGAAGACGAAGGCAAAGAAGGCATTTAATGTCTCTGTTTTGCCTATGTCCTTGTCTGTGAGGTGACCTTCCCCATCAGGTAGCGGACCTACATTTTCTTTGGTCCTCTTTTTCCTGTTCACTTATCTAAAAAACACCCTTTTTATTGTCTCCCACAGATTTGGCCAGCTTCAACTCTAGTTGGGCTTTGGTCACATGAACTTTCTCCCTACAAATGCGAACAGTGTCCCTGTATTCCTTCCACGTCACCTGACCCTCCTTCCAGCAGCCGTATATCTTTGTTCACCTAAGCTCCAGAAGAAGATCCCTGGTCAGCCAGGCCAGCCTTCTGCCCCGCTTGCCTGACTTCCGATATTTTGGAATTGCCCGATCCTGTGCTTTTAGGAGGCAGTGCGTAAAGACTGACCAGCACTGATGGAAGCCACCAATGCCTTCAAAAGCAGTTTCCCAGGGGACCTTGCTGACTAGTTCCCTGAGCAGCCTGAAGTCTGCTTTCCCCATATCCAGGGCTGAAGTTTTGGTGGATTAGATATTAGGAAGAAATTATTCACTGTAAAGGTAGTGGCGCACTGCAACATGTTGCCCAGAGAAGTTGTGGATGTCCCATGCCTGGAGGCGTTCAAGACCAGGTTGGATGAGGCCCTGGACAACCTGATCTAGTGGGTAGGGGGTTGGAGCTGGATGATGTTTAAGGTCGCTTCCAACCCAAGCCATTCTATGATAATTTGGTGGAACATATAATACAAAGAAAACAAAACAGTCTGGAGGACCTATGAATCTCTGGTTGTCACAAGCCTGATGTTCCTAACAAAAAACTGTTATTCCTGTGGAGCTCTAATTATGCTTGTAACAACCACCAGATTACATGTGAAGATAAAACACATCTTTGTTGTAAACGCAATGTGATAAGCCTGCTGGGTAGTGATGGGTCAGCAGAGATCAAGTGGATTAATAGCAATTTTCTAATGACAATGTTACTTGCTTATTGGTAGTGAAGATAGATGATTATACTAAGAATACAATGTTGAACTATAGTAATTACAAAACATCTGCAGAGATGTTGTAACTATCAGCACATGTGCGTATTTCTAGTCCATTTGAAATGCAATTTTGTATAAACAGCAAGTATTTAAATTTAGGAGTAAATTAAGTTGCATTGCAATTCAAGTGGGACAACCATACACATATATATTTCTATGTACAGCTAAAAATTTTTAGATTATTGGCTCACATGACTAAAATTTCAGTTAAATTTGGGAAAAGTCATTTAATCTACCATGTGCTTTCTTTCCAGAACTGCAAGATGAGGTTTAACCAGCCCTGAATTCACTCTTTCCTTTCAAGGCTACCCAAAAACATTCACATGACAGTTCAGAGGACAATCTCATTTGTGATGAAGGATTTCTGGTCCTAAAGTGACAAGGGCCAAAGTCATGTATGTTTACCTATGCTTCAGAAGAAAAAGAAACAACTTAAACAACATATAGGACTTTAATTCCCTTTAAAACTTACATGATTTATTTTTTTTTATGATGATGATAGGAGTAAATATCATATTTCGCTTTACTAAAGACGATCTTGACTTCTTTAGTGGAAATGCTGTGGGAAAAAAAATAAAGAAAAAAAATAAAAACCATCTGTCTGGCTGAGAGGAAGAAAAGTTTTTCTCTAGAGACAAATTTTAAATGAAGAGGAAATTAATTCCAAAGCATTAAGGTGGAGAAAGCCAACTTGATTGTATCTGAACCTATATAAAATAGTTCAAGCATCAAAGGAGAGGAAAAAGGAATGTCTCTAAGGACCAGAAGGCCACAGAAACCATCCAAAAAAGGCAAAAGTAAAAGAGAAACATAATGTAATCTTTATACAAATAAAAAGTTTCTATGTTTTCTTTTAAACTGTTATGCTATTTCTGTTATATCTGTTCTGCAACATAGTTGCAACTTGTTTTTAGGATAGAACACAGAGCAACAAATACATATATATGTGTCCTGCAGTGCCAACTTTAGGGATCCAAAATGTCTAATCCCAAACAAAACATTTTTTACAATCAAGGTAAGTAAAAATGCACTTCTAGACAAAATTCTTCATGCAACTATCTAACTAGGTCAGATGATCTGCCCTTTGAACACATCCATTTCTCTCTATAATGTGAACGTAGTCTACCTTGCTAAGATTTATGTACCAAACTTTTAGTGGTCTAAAATCAGATTAGACTAAATTCATCTGAATAAAATAAGTCACTGAATTAGCGGATTTTTTATTTTTTATTTTTGTGTGTGTGTGTGTGAAATCCTAAATGTGCTAACAGAATGCAGGCTGACATGAGTCAGCAATGTGCCCTTGTGGCCAAGAAGGCCAATGGTATTCTGGGCTGCATTCAGAAGAGTGTTGCCAGCAGGTCAAGGAAGGCGATCCTCCCCCTCTACTCAGCCCTGGCGAGGCCACACCTGGAGTACTGTGTCCAGTTCTTGGCTTCCCAGTAAAAGAGGGGCTTAGAGCTACTGGAGTGAGTTCAGAGGAGGGCTACGAAGATGATTAGAGGACAGGAGCACCTGTCTTACAAGGACAGGATGAGAGAACTGGGCCTGTTTAGCCTGGAAAAAGAGAAGACAGAGGGGAGACCTCATTAATGTATGTAAATATCTGAGGGGAGGGTGTCAAGAGGGTGGAGACAGTCTCTTTTCAGTTGTGTCCAGCAACAGGATGAGAGGCAACAAGCACAAACTGAAGCGCAGGAGGTTCCAGCTGAATATGAGGGGGCACTTTACTGTGACAGAGCACTGGAACTGGGTGCACAGGTTGGCGAGTCTCCTTCTCTGGAGATATTCAAAACCCGCCTGGATGCCATCTTGTGCAATGTGCTTGGCAGGGGGGGTTGGACTAGATAATCTTCAGAGGTCCCTTCCAACCTTGGCCATTCTGTGATTCCGTGAACCAATAGAAGAAGCAGTTAAAGACAGTTTATTAACCTCGAACACACAGAAATCAAAATTAAAAATCTTCAGAAATCAAAATCTTCAGAGAAAACAGTAATGGAAATGACATCAAGCAATCATCTAGCCCCTTCCTCCTTGTCCCAACACAGGTCTGGGCCATCTGAAATCATAAATGATAATAATTAAGTAATTGATTGATTTCTATGTCTATTAACCTCCAGATGTGTCACTGCAAAGGTAAAGTTCTTTCCATATTCTGTTATAGTGTCTCTGTGTACACCTCTCTTAGCTTTGCAGGTTGCTCCCTGATCTGATTTCATGTATAAAATCTACATCTAAGTCATTCCTAGGATATTGTTTGAGGTACATCACATAATTTGTTGGAAACCAAACCCGGATGTACATCTCAGAATAGTTCACTTTAGGAGGTTAGACAATATAGACAAGACTGAATGAGGCTGGGTTATTCCTATTGCTCTGTCCTGAAAGTCTCTCCTTGATATATTTCACTCAGACTCCTCCAGATATTCAGATTAAATGTCTGAGCATGCAAGTCCTTTCATCCTATAAAATACCTCTTTCAAGAGCTCCATGAAAGCTCTCCCACAGTATCAATTTAAACTCAACTCAACACTAAAAAGGAAAAAAAAAAAAAAGGACAATTGGGATATTGCACTGTGGCGGCCCAAAGGGGCTAATAGCTGTTATGCCATGTGGCTGTGGTGTATCTGCTCTGTAGCAATCTACCCTTAAACAGAATGGGTATAAACAGTTTGTAGCACTTTGGAGCTGGGGATCCTAGCTACATTTAGCAATATAGAAAGAGCTTATGTCTCCCTACACAACTGCAAAGAGAAATAAATGAAACTTTAAACAAAAAGATCTAAGCAGAATCAATATGGATGTCCCTTTGAAACAGCAGACAAGGGGAAAGATCTTTATAATTCTTAACTTTGTTATACATTCATTTCTTTCACGGATCATTAGAGAACAAGGAAGCTGGTTAATTTAATCCATATTTTATATTTTGCTTGTTAGCAACTTTCTGGTGTTTTTGGAAATGTTTCTTTTTCTTATATTTCACCTCTCCTCATTCTATACCCTCCCCAACCAATATCATTGTGGTGGTTGTTGTTGTTGTTGTTTTTGTTGTTGTTGTTTTTCTAATTTAAGCTGAATGAAAAACAGGACTTCAAGAAATTCCAATGTAGTATGCTACACTGGAAAAACTAAGTAGCAAGTGCTAAGGGAAAAAAAAAAAAAAAAAAAAAAAAAAGTCTTGCTAGTGCTTCTGTCCTTGTAGACAGTCACCAATGACTAAAACTGTCATTATGCCTCCCTTAGCAAAGAAAATTACTTTCACAGACATCTTTTTAGATATCTAATTAATTAAATGATTATAGTGATCTGGTTATATGCTTTAGAAGCTTTATGTAACAACAGCTGATGTTCAAATTCACTGAAAAATATAGAACAATAAGCTACAATCAAAATTATTTGGCCTGATTCTTCTATTACATCAGTGTATGTTAAGATTAATTCCATGGAGACAGCAAAATTACAGTGATACAAAATCAGTAAAGAGCAACCTTCAGATTCAAGTTCCTTAAGATTTAGAGTGTAACTTCCTGTGTTATAAGTGGTTTATAAATTAATGTGCTAACACTAGGGATTGTGTTTTACTAATTTGAACAAGCCACATATAAAATTACTAAAGATTGTTGTCTACTTTTCCATCAGTGCAGAAACCCTGTTCTTTCAAAGACATTTGAAAACATCTATCAATAAGGCTTCAAATTCTACATTTCCATTCTGAGCTTTTGCATTCTTAAAAATGTGGACTCTTCTTGCCAATACTGTACACTTTTTCCACGCCTTACATTGAAATCAAGATGTTCATAATGAATGGTAAGCAGTCAAGCTCAAGAAAATAAAAAAATGTCCTCATGTATGCAGCATCTTGTTTGTCTTCAGCGATTCAAAATCATAATCTAAATGACAGATCAATACTTTTGGAGCTAGGCTTTATCATTAAGACAATTTGTGTGACTCTTGAGAGGAAGACAACTGTTTTAGAAAAAATAAAAACACATTAGTATCTTGAATAAAAGACTCGGTCATTTTTAATTGTCATTATTTTAGACAGACATGAGTATTTTCTTCAGACTGAGTAATATCCTGGACACAGACATTTTCCTTCAAACAGAACAGCTTTATTATTACTATATTGTATCTTCCTCTTTTGCACATGCAATATCTGTACAGTAGAAAATGCTTCACATTGTGAGAAACTAAGTCATATGAAAATGGGCATTATTTTCACTTCAAAAATCAAGTTGTTCTTAATTTGTATATTTAAGTCTGATTAATGTATTCTTTTACAACAATATAACATATTAGATAGTGATACTGTAGCTGCTGATTCCTATTCCTTATTTTTTTTTTTTCCCTGTTATTAATATTCTTCTGTAAGCAGATATGATCTTCCCTTAACATTCAGGTACAAAGTCAAACTACCACTGATAACAACAATAATTTTTTCTCTTGGTGGATTTAAAGACAACATGAAAACATAGCTATAAGTATTCAGGATTTCTTTTCAATACTAACTAGAAACATATGAAATAATACAGGGAAAAAAGTACAAAAAGCTCTTTTTAAAATGTCTTTCTAATTGGGTTCATAAAGAATTTGTCTACTGGTTAATAAAATAGAGTCAGGATGAGACCTTAATGACATATAAAGAAGAACTTCCCACTCCACCTCATTTAAATAAATAAATACATACATAATATATGTATATGTGTATATGCATATTTATATTTATTTATATTTTATATAAATTCATGGATAACTCCCTAATGGACAAAGCATAAAATATAATCTTGTATAGCATATTGATTCAGTAATTCCAGATAGAATATATTTAAATAGATTTAAATTTTAAATAGATTTAAAAGTTATTTATTTATTTATTTATATTTTATACAGATGGAATGAAAAATTGTGTATCTTTTATCACCTGAGTATCAATGACTCCTTAAGGTAGGATGCAGCTCACAGACTAAGAAATCTAAGTTTAGGATTGATTCAGATGTACTGATACAGGTGTTTAATGCCAGTTGAGATGATCCATATCATCCAAGACATGTCTTGGCATAGGGTATGACAGAGGAAATGTCAAACTTTTCAATCAGAATAATAATATCCAGTAGATCTAGTGACTATATTCAAGAAATTCTAGAGAGCTATTCAGCTTGCTGAATTTAAGTTTCCATTTTATGAAGATGCATTGTTTTCTTAGACTTCACTGGTGTTTCATTTATGACTCTGCTGACTAGATCTCCACTGACTATAAAGAGAGCTTAGATTTAATGAACTATAGATGTTTTCAATCACAAGCTGAATTCCATCTGTAGCACAGGATCCAGTTGTCTAAACATAAGCATCAAGATAGAAATTGATTTACCTGAATCCAGACTTTTATATTCAGGAAATATAAAAAAATATAAGTATTGCTATTTTTTATCCCAAGACATCTTAAATGGCACTGGACACTTACGTTTAGGCAACTGGATCCTGTCCTGAGTTAATTTAGATTTGTTTTGATTCTTTGTTTTTTGATTTTTAATATTTTAAATAATTATAGCTTATATATAAATATCAGTAGTAGAAAACAATGCACTTTAACTGTATTAGAATCTATCCTATAGCTTTTAAAGCTTATAGACTAAGGTATGGGATATGAAGGTTAGAAATCCTCTTACCTAGCTAGATCTCTTCACTCTGAAAATGTAGATCTGAGCTCCTTATTATGTGTTGTATTCACAGCATTGGAGAAAAACAGAATGAGATCAAATGTTTCCTAAAATATATTCCTCCATTGATGGAAGGCTTTCTACATCTTTCCACAGATCTAATATAGATGGTTACATTTGGTTTGATGAATTTCTCCTGAGCTTGCTAGTCATTAAAAAAACTACTACTGCCTTCCACGTTAATCAAGCTTCTAGGAAGAGAAGAGTCTTTAAGAGGTGGTCAAGAGTAAGCAGAAAGAAATGTTCATTTGGCACGCTGAAGATCAGAAAGAAAAAAAATAAATAAATAATCAAAACCAATCTCTCTCTCTCAAAAAAAAAATCTCTAATAAAATCTCTAGTAAGTTTTTCTCAGTGCCCTACAGCTATGGCTCATAAAGTCCTTTGCCTTGTCAGTTGCTCATATAAATTCACTCCTTGTCGAGTATCCCACGAAGAAAGAATTCAGACCTCATTCTCTAAAAACTTTTCCTACCCCTAAGAAAATGAATTTGTTAAAAATATCAAAACCTTTTTTTTTCTTTTTTATTATAGTTGTTACAAGACAGCCATGTTTGAATCACATTGTCTGTCTGAATGCCATCTCAGTTTAAACTTTTACAGAAAACATTTTCCCAGACATCTAGTTTTGCCAGTGTATAGACAGCCTCTGTTAGACATAAGGATGAAGAAAGTATGTTCTTTTACAACTCTAAATCACCTTGTTGTGAATAGTAAACCAAGAATTTCAGCTTGACTCTTTCAAAAAGTACCTCATTCACATATAAAATCAAAAGTAATTTACATAATCAAAAGTAATTTTGTAGACCTTCTTTGCAGTATGCAAGAATGCTTCTTGCAAAGTCTTCAGACCTCACACCAGCGTTCTTCCAGCTCTCTGGGTAAAAGATATATTTGTTTGCACATTTCTACTCAGATGTTTACAGTTAATTTCAAGGCAACATCAATGATCTTTTGCTATACCTTGCAACTTTATAGTAGGGAACCAATATTAAGTAATTCCAACACTGGAACCATTAGTTCCACACCTTGGTCAAATAATCTATAAAATGTGTTATTGTAGCCCCATTTCTTCTTTTCCTGCAGTGCAGTTTTGTGTACAGTCCATCCCTACTGATACTGTTTAATAGCCTGACAGTTTGTTTTATTTTATTGTTCCTGAAAACAACATTAGAGGTAAATAAACATGCATAGTATAAATGGATTCAGATTTCAGATCTCTTAACCAACACTTTTCAAGTGCTTACAAAAATCTGATTTATTTCATTAGAGGGAATTGAGGCTGAAAATTATGGCACACATTCAAATTTTAACATTCTCCACAGAGAAATGTGGGAGACCAATGTTCTCCAGGAAAAATATAAACTTTTTTTTTTTTAGTAGAAGACATAGGATGCACAAAATAAATGAAAATATCAGCAAACTGAGAATAATGGAGACCTTTAAATGAAATTTGTTGTTTATAGCAATGTCCTTTTTCTGTCTGTGATTGGCAGAGTAAATCTTTGCCTGAGGCAGAAGAATCTTTACTGCTTGCTTATTGTTTTTTGTCTGCCTCAGGAAAACTATCTACAGTAACATCTGTTAATTTTAGCAGGGAAGCTTTGTCTACTATAATTGTCTCCAGGTAGGATGCAAGTGTGTTAAATCATTACATAAATTACTGATGTCATGCTGAATGCTCTGAAAGTTTGAGGTTTCACTTAGTGAGAATCTGTGGGAGAGATGTTGCATTTTTTCTAAAATGTTAATGCATCAAATATCCTTAAAAGCAAATACTTCTGAAAGCTTCAGAGTGGTAGATTAGTTTTCTAATACTAATTCAATTTCTGAACTAATAAGTATTGTAATAGATTGATGTATTGTGTATGATTCCAAGCAAATTAGTTTTAAAACATCACTTTGCATTACTTAAAACATTAAAGAAACTGTAACCTGAGCTTTCTGAATTTGATCCATTCAATTATAATTTTCTTGAATAAATTTTTTGTTTGAAATAATTCAGCAGATATTTTTTTGAAACAAATTTAGGGTGCATAAATTATGAGAGCATTTCCTAATGGACATTCAAACTTTGAACTGCAATGACTGGTTTGCATTAGACATTCATGTTACATTACTTGATTCTGTTATGTGGGTGCATAAATCTAATTCTTGCAGTAAGATTTCTAATATAAACTATTTACCCATCTATAAGTAAATACATGTTCATCCACATACCATACTTCTCAGTAGATTCTGATGTCTGTATGGAAAATTTCACTCCTACTAATTTTCAGCATCCAATTTTTGATTGCACCCACAGTGCAATGATATGATATGACGTATGGTTCCACATGCCAGAACAAACAAAGCAACTGCTTGGAAACCATTTCTGTTAGAAGGAATTATGGTACTTGTATATCTCTAGTGGGCTAAACCAAATCTTTGGATTAGCTCACTTCTGAAATCAGCAAGTTGAAGTCAAAAACTCATTTCTAAAGCCATTGAAGCTCAGACCCATTTTCCATTAGCATGTGTTAGTCGAATCATACTCCAGAGAGAAATCTAGCCACAGTTACAAAAGGAAACAGTCATTAACATTTGCCCTAATAATATGTTTTTATTCCTTTATTAATGTTAGTTAATTTAGAATGAGGCTACAAGGATCCTGAACATCATTGTGTGAGTCAAAAGCAGCAACTGGATTGCATATTCAGCCACAGGTACAGTTTTTTGCTTTTAAAGTAACTCATAGCTGGCACAAGCTGAACATGCTGCCAAGGGAAAGTGCATATCTGAAAAACAATAAGCCCTAAACATACTTGGTGTTTGACTCTAAATATATTAACATTTTTTTTTTCCATTACAGATTTTTTTTTTTTTTGGCAAAGGTAATTTTTGTTTCCAAATATCAGAGCTTGCAAACTCTGTGCCTACTGGTGGGTCAGAATTTGCTCTAAAATAAAATATAAATAAATAAATAAATAAATATTATATATATATATAATTTTTTTAATAAAAATATTTAAAAATGAATAAAAATAAAAAGGCAGGTTCTGTTGCCACTGAGGATTTTATGCTCTTAAGAATGATTTAAATGTACTTTAATCAAATGAAGAACAATAATGACCTTATATGAAATTGTACAGTGCTGTCCTGAAACAGAAAATATTTATCTTGAAAGAAATGAGTTTTCTTTCCTATATCAAAAATGTTCGTTTGTTCTTGTCTTTTTCTCATCAGTGGATACCTGTTTTGCTAAAGCTGTGTTGACCACCTGTTCCCTGCTCACCTCTTTCTCTTTAAGTTGAACAGAGGGATACATGCAGAAGCCATTGCCATGGACTTGGTCAAGGCAGCCAGATGGGTATACCTGTATAAATAGGCATACTCTGCCGCTTGACCTCTTGGTCATGCCCCATTATGATTCTTGTGTCTTGTGTCATGGAGACCCTGTAGAGATTTTCTATCTGTCTACTGCTGTGTGCTCTTGCAAATCATGATTTATTTTCTTTCCTCCTATTCATATACATACAAAGGAAATCAGGTCTTGGTCTTTTGTAAATGAAAGCCATCTCATATATACTATGAGATACTAGCACAGCTTGAGTGCTAGAGCCAGTGTTCCACCTATATGCTTCAATGATTTTATAATTACTTACAAAATCAATTTTTAGATGAATAATTATAACTACTAATGATGCTTTGGTAAAATAACTAGTGAAAAGACCTGTATTTTTTTTCATAATATTAACTATTATTTGTTATTTAACCACCTCAAATTAAAGATCTGTTCTACATGGTTGTAATAAGGAGGGTACAGTGTAATCCCTTAACAATAGATGTGATTTAGAATCCTATCGTGATGTAAATAATGCCCAGATCTCCGCCTACACTGGAATGAAATTATCCCAATGGGTAGCATATTTTTTTCCTGGAGGAAACTGCAAGCTTTGCTGAAAATTTCAATCCAATTGTGAGTGACACTTAATTTTTCTTCCTGAATACAAGGTTTACAAGCTCTTTGGTTATCCCCTTGGCATACAAAAGAAAGAAAGAAAGAAAGAAAAAAACAGTTTCTGTTCTCCAGAAGGATTTGTCCCTTTTCTTCTCACAGGAATTTTTTTTAATTACTTTATTTTAATTCTAATTTAGCATTATTTCGTTTTCCAAATATTAAATCATTTTCACAGGGCAAAATCTTTCCTTTCCTTTCCTTTCCTTTCCTTTCCTTTCCTTTCCTTTCCTTTCCTTTCCTTTCCTTTCCTTTCCTTTCCTTTCCTTTCCTTTCCTTTCCTTTCCTTTCCTTTCCTTTCCTTTCCTTTCCTTTCCTTTCCTTTCCTTTCCTTTCCTTTCCTTTCCTTTCCTTTCCTTTCCTTTCCTTTCCTTTCCTTTCCTTTCCTTTCCTTTCCTTTCCTTTCCTTCCCTTCCCTTCCCTTCCCTTCCCTTCCCTTCCCTTCCCTTCCCTTCCCTTCCCTTCCCTTCCCTTCCCTTCCCTTCCCTTCCCTTCCCTTCCCTTCCCTTCCCTTCCCTTCCCTTCCCTTCCCTTCCCTTCCCTTCCCTTCCCTTCCCTTCCCTTCCCTTCCCTTCCCTTCCCTCCCCTCCCTTCCCTCCCCTCCCCTCCCCTCCCCTCCCCTCCCCTCCCCTCCCCTCCCCTCCCCTTCTCTCCCCTTCTCTCCCCTCCCCCCTCCCCTCTTCTCTCCTCTTTTTTTTCTCCTTTTCTTTTCTTTTCTTTTCTTTTCTTTTCTTTTCTTTTCTTTTCTTTTCTTTTCTTTTCTTTTCTTTTCTTTTCTTTTCTTTTCTTTTTTCCTTTTCCTTTTCCTTTCCTTTCCTTTCCTTTCCTTTCCTTTCCTTTCCTTTCCTTTCCTTTCCTTTCCTTTCCTTTCCTTTCCTTTCCTTTCCTTTCCTTTCCTTTCCTTTCCTTTCCTTTCCTTTTCTTCTTTCTATGATAATGATGCTCCATAGTCATGATGGAGAATTTTTTTGAAGAACACTAAACCTCAAATGTTTATAATAAATGTTCATTGTAACTTCTGAAAATTAATTTCTCTCTGTGAAATATTTCAACAAACTGTAATTCTCTCAAGAAAAGAATATCCATGTTTTAGTGGCTATGAGCATACTGACTGGGATAATGAACTATTTCCTATCTTTCTAGCATCTTACACTTCAGAAAGCAATATACTTCTCTCTCTCTACATGTTTACTTTAAAAAGTACACATTTGGATGTGAGGGAATTAACATGTCTTCTTTCATACTTTCCTATCCCTAGTTCCAGTGCTGCCTTCCTTTTACATGGGTGCTTAAGGCTTTATATATTCAAAAAAAGGTGGTTTGGTTTAGAAAGCATGGAAGCAATAGAGTGATAGTGGGAGCTTGAATTAGAAACAATGTAGATGAACAATGAGGGTGAGCAGATACACAGATCTGACTAAATTAAGTTTAGAAGAGTCTTGGGCCTCCTCCATCTCCTATGTTTCTAAACCTATGTAGTAGGAAGCATAATAGAACTTGCCCACGTCCCAAGCAATAAATTACCATGACATGCAGAAAACACACAGAGAGATAGTACAGGAACAGTGGCAAAAATGTTGTCCATTTGGTGTAGTTGAGATAATAGTAACTACAGAACAAGGCATAAAGGAACAGGAAACAGCTTTGTTAAGTCAGGATACAAATCTGAGAAACTTAAAAGCCAAAAATCTTGCTTATGCAGTAACACAAACGAAATCTCTGTAACTATTGTATTGGGTTTACGTGTCAAGGTTTTGGTAGCTGAGGGCTGCAGAGGTGTCCTCTGTGAGCAGAGTCCAGAAGTTGCCCCATGTTATGTAAGAGACAGTTTCAGGCAGCTCCAAAGGGACCCACCGCTGGCCAGAGCAGAGGCAAAAATCAATGTTGTTTGTGCCTATTTAAGAAAGGGTGTGTTTGCATGTAAATAAATAGAACTGCTGGGCCACAGCAGCTGGGAGAGTGAGACGTGAGAAACAACTCAGCAGTCGTCCAGGCCCGTGATGGAGCAGGCTGTCACCCTGACGCCCATGGGTCCCACTGCGGAGCAAATCCCCAAGCTGTGGCCCATGGAGAGCCCCCGCAGGAGCAGGCCCCGGGCCAGAGCTGTAGCCCACGGAGAGGAGCCCACGCAGGAGCAGGGGGTCTGAGGGGAGCTGCCGCCCATTGGGTCCCGTGCTGGAGCAGTTTGCTCCTGACAGATGGACCCTGTGGTACAGACCCATATGGGAGCTGTTCCTGAAGAGCTGCTGCCTGTGGGCAGCCCCCTCAAGATCAGTTCGAGAAGGATGGCATCCCATGGGAGGGACCCCATATGGAGCAGGGGCAGAGAGTGACTGTGAAGGAGCAGTGGAGACGGAGTGTTAGGGACTGACCACAGTCCCCATTCCCTGTTCCCTTGTGCTGCTCAGGAGGAGGACATAAAAGATGGCAGGAGGGTGTTTTTAGTTTGCTTTTAGTTTCTCACTGCTCTAGCTTGTTAGTAACAGGTAATTAATTATATTAATATCACTATGCTAAGTCTATTTTGCCTGTGATTATAATTGTTGAGTGAGCTCCCTGTCCTTATCTCAACCCCTTGAGCCCTTTCTATAGTATCTTCTCCTTCTTTCCCTTTGAGGATGGGAATTGAGAGAGTGGTGTCGTGGAGTTCAGCTGCCCAGCTGGATAAAACCACCACATCTACAATACACAAAATTAAGGTATTTGTCACCCAGCATGGACTAACATTCTCCTCTATGGGAACAGGGTGCAAGAGTGGATGGAATCAAGCTCATCATCTGTTCTTTGTTAAGAAAAAACATCACCATTCTCCAGATGTAGCTTCCTCTTGAACATTGGCTTGTTCCCTGCAAACTACTCCAAACCTGTAATGAGTTATAAGTCTTTGCATTTGATTATTATATCATCAGCAGGTAGCATGCAATGGGATGTAACGTGATGACAGGTAGGTATCACCTTTGATACAGCCCAATGTTTTCAGAGTTAAGCAAGGCATACTTGATCTTCTGAAGGATTTACATACCTCTATTATTATGGTGACTGTAAAAGTATTTGGAAGGTGAGAGTATATACTTCAGTAAAGTTAGTCATCAAGGATCTTTTCAGTTGCAAAGAGAGTAACAAGTAAAGAGGTAAGTGGTAAACATGAGACGAAACAACTGGTAAGGGAGACAATGGCAAGACCAAAAGTCTCCAGATACTGGTAGGTCCTTAAGAAACTCCAGGCTTTGGAGAGGGTCAGGCTGTTCCTTTTAACTGGTAAGAAGGGGGAAACAAGAGGAACATAATGGTTTAGGATATTTCAAAGGGGCCTGTGGAACTGTGTAAAGTTTATGAAGGGATGTTTAGTGGAAGGGGGAGGAGGGAGAAACAAAGAAGGAATAGACAGAAGTATAAAAGGGTCTGGTCACATGTAAAACTGGGCTTGGTCAGTGTGCTTGTCTGACTGAGCTCTGCATCTGATCACTGCAGTCTGTTCTGTCTTCTTATTAAGTCTTTATTAACATTATCTCTCAGTATAATCCCACTCACCAGCCTGTGTGTGTGTGTGCGCTGAAAAGACTTGTTGCCAGCTCCTGGGGGGACCAGCATGAGGCATCTGGGTGCCAGCTTCTGGAGTCAGACTGAAGCTGTAGGTGCCCCCAGCCTGTGGAGCCAGCTACTGGAGTGAGTGGGATCCTAGCATCAGCTTACTGGAGAGAGTGGGGTCTTCTACTCCCAGCCACTGGTGCAGAAACAATGTGTGTTCCCAAACCAGCTACTGGGGGGACTGAGGTGAGTGAGGTGTGTGTCGGGGGCATGGGTCATAGAGCCTGTGTGCCCGGTGCTGGCTGCTGGGGGCAGTTTCTCTCTGCCCCAAACCAGATGTGCACAGGGTATATGTGTGCTCCTGGAGCAGCTGGCAGGAAGGGGACACATAGGGCAGGTGAAAGGGGCTGGTATGAGGACAGGGGTGCTGGGTGGGCAGAGGGGCCCTACCTCAGGGCACCCATGAGTGTATGTGTGCAGTGGGCCTGGAGGGGTGTGTGTGTGCCTGCACCAGGGAGCTGCTGCCCATGCCAGCCTGAGGGGAGGAGAGGTCTGGGAAGTCTGTTCCTGTGCTTTATGTGAGTGCTGGGTGCAGATGCTGTTGTTGAAGACAGCATCTGGTCTGTGGCAGTCTTGGCAATGTCCTGTGTGACTGTGTGTCTATGTGTCTCTGGGATACATGCTCAGTTTCGGTATTGGTTGAACCTGCAAAGCGGAAAGTGGGAGATGCATACCTCAGCCTGGGCAGAGATCCTGGATCTTCAAGCAGGCTCTAGCAGCCAGGCATAGTGAATCCCTAGGCTTGGTTGCTGTTAAGGGCTGTGAACATTCCATAAAAGTAACAACCTGTTAAATTACTCCAATTCATCCACCAACATTCAATATAACAGTAATTAGACCTGTGAATGCAGATTGAGTATATGCATCATTTTTCATAGCTGTTAATTATAACACATTTCAACAAAGCAAAGTGCGACTCCCTGCACCTGGGTAGGAATAAACCCATACAACAGTACAGGCTTGGTATCAGCAAGTTAGAAAACAGCTTTGTAGCAAAGGTTCTGGGAGTCCTGCTGGACGTCAAAGTGAACATAAGTTAGCATTGCTCCTCACAACAAAGAAGGCCAACAGCCTCTTGGGCTGCATTAGGAGTGTTTCCAGTAGGTCAGAGGAGGTGACCCTTCCTCATAGCACTGATAAGGCCACACCTGTAGTATTGTGTCCAGCTGTGGGCTCCACAGTTCAAGAAAGACATGGAGCTGCTGGAAAGAGTCTAATGAAGGGCCACAAAGACAATTAAGGGCCTGGAGCATCCCACATATGACAGGCTGGGACTGTTTAGCCTGCAGAAGCAAAGGCTCAGAGGACAGTGTCCTGGTTTCAGTTAGGACAGAGTTAATTTTCCTCCTAGTAGCTGGCAGGGTGCTATGTTTTGGATTAGGATGAGAAGAGCGCTGATAACATGCTGATGTTTTAATTGTTGTAGAGCAGTGCTTACACCAAGCCAAGGACTTTTCAGCTTCTCGCTCTGTCCTGCTAGCGAGCAGGCTAGGGATGCAGCAGGAGCTGGGAGGGGACAGACCCAGGACAGCTGACCCAAAGTGGCCAAAGGGGTATTCCATACCATCTGACGTCATGCTGAACAATATATAGGGGTGGCTAGCCGGGGTGGAGGGGGTGCCGGCTGCTCGGGGATAGGCTGGGCATCGGTCAACGGGTGGTGAGCAATTGCATTGTGCATCACTTATTTCGTACACATTATTACTATTAATACTATTATTATTATTATTATTATTATTATTATTATTGTTATTCTTTTTCCTGTCTTAATAAACTGTCTTTATCTCAACTCACAGGCTTCACTTTCCCGTTTCTCTCCCCCATCCCGGAGAGGGAGGGGGGAGGGTGAGCGAACGGCTGTGTGGTGTTTGGCTGCCAGCCGGGCTAAACCACAACAGACAGAAATCTCATCAATGGGTGTAAACACTGCGGGGGGAGGGGGAGGGCGGGCAGGGAGGAGTAAAGAAGACAGTCATGCTCATCTCAGTGATATCCAGTGAGCTGACAAGAGGCAGTAGGCACATAATGAAACACAATAAATTCTGTTTAATTATAAGAAGAAAATTTTTGCTCTGAGGATTGTTGAATACTGACACAGGTTGCCACCATCCTTGGAGATATTCAGCACACAACTGAATACAGTCATGAGCAGCCCGTGTTTAACAGAAGTGCTGGGCTCGATGATATCTGGTGGTCTCTTCCAGCCTCAACAATTCCATAATTTTGTGAATCTGTGCTTTCCTGTACCATGCACTGTGGCTATTGTTAACTCTGCAGGACAGGGCAAAAGTTTAATTGCAATGGTAGCCAGTAGGTTAATTTCTGTATTTTTCAAATGATAATTTGAACTTTTCATTTCCTGGTCTGTTCAAGTTTGAACGCAGCTGGACTAAAAGTTCTGGCAGGGTCTGAGACACCACCCAGAAACCACCAGTTCCTTCCACTTTTAGAATACCCATTTTTCCTGGATCATGGTGTGTAGTGTATTGTAAGTATTATTGAAAATATATCACAACATTTTTATTCTAAAAGCAATCTTTAGTTTATTTAATGGTAAAGATGTGGCAGAAAGTGTGTTTAAAATGACCTTTAAAACATACAGAAAAATAAACTGTGCAAATGGTTTGGTGTTTTCTTGGCTGGCTAATTAGTTTCATCTAAATTTAACTTAAAATTAATTAATCCCAATTTAACTTAAAAATATATACTTTAGATCACCTATGTCATTCACAGAAAAAAGATGTATACCCTTCATCAACAGCATTTGAGACTTTAAAATAACAACTGCTGACCAGAAATGAAATTATGCAATAAATGTTGCACAGAGAACAACTGTGCTATAAAGATTGTAATAAATTATGAAAGGAAGTAATTTAAATGTGCAGTTGATTTACAGGCAGAAAGATGCCTTCACATTGGCAGAATTTCTGACACTTCAATATTTTTTGGCAGACCTTCAACTTTTCATTACACAGAGGAAGGAAGAGCTATCTTTTCAGTTATGTGTTGTTACTGCATTTATATATTCTAGGCTAAGACCCTGTTTGCACTACTCTAGCAACACAGTATTCATCAAAAGTGCCTTAAATAGGCAGCTAAGTGTTCCCTCTGAAGGGGAAGATCTTTATAGGCCAACTTAACTTTAAAACGTTGGCCTAAAACTGTTTTACATACAGTTTCTTCTTTCTTTATGAAGAATTTACTAGATATTTTGTGATACATTGCATTACTATATACATCCCTGGTCACAGGAGGCATCAAAGAGGTGACCACCACATATCTTACTCAGGAAGTCATTAGTAGGCAAAGTAACATCCAGGGAACCCTAATTATTCAATGCAAGTTTGAACAGCCTTCAAACTTCACTGAATTATAGAGGAATCCTTAAATATATCAGTGAATGAGGTAGCAAAAAAGAAACTTGGAATTAATTTGTTTGTTTGTTTTCCTCAGTTGTGATTTGCAAAGAGTCGTCAGATCAGAAAGCTACTTTTTAAAAAGATTAACTAGCTGCAGCTCTGCAGCAATTCCCTACGTTGCTCTTCAGACCACTTAAATATGTATATACATAAGTTCAGGTTTTATTCCAGCTGTTCATTTCTTTTTAGCTTTATTTTTCAGCTGTTTCTTGGAGAGACTTGACAAAATGTAGCTTAAGAGAGTAGTTAATTTTAAAATTAACCTCCTTTGTCTATTTAATAAGTTCTTCAGTATCCCATGGCTAGTTCAGGTTTTTACTGCAAGACTCCAGGCTGCAGGTTAAGTGACTTGCCCAAAATCTTAGAGCTAGTCAATACTAAAAATGTGATTTGCTTATCAGTAGTGCCATTCTATTGTAAGATGATCATCTGTTGTAAATTGAGGACAGAATAAATTCAAAACTAAAAATACACTTATGTGCTTATAAGCAGATCATACAAGTAGAGATTTCAATACAGCAGTTGTACTACATAATTGATGAGAATGAAATGAACAATATATAATTAGCAAAAAATTTATAAATTTCTAAAATGCTTTTATTGAAAAAAAATTGTTTGTACAAAAGCATTTTTGACTCAGGGAAAAAGACAAATATAAACATATTACCACTTCAAATGAAAAATTATCTATTTTTCTATTTCACATCAAATGATTGATTTAGAAAAATAAGATAATCATCTTAAACTTACCTGAATCTAACCAGAATATTCACAGTTTTTGTCCAACTAGCTTAAATGCTCTGAAATTTTTGGTATTTATACTTCTTCCCTACATTTTGAAAGCAGAAAATTTTCATGGTTGATGAAAACTGTTTTATGGCCAAGTCTACTATTTGCAAATACATTAGGATGGACTAAGCTTTAGAAGACCATTTCTGAGTTACAAGAAGAAAATAACAAACAGAATGTGATTTTTTTATTTTATTTTAGTTTTCCTAAAAATCTGACATCTCTGGCGTGTCTCTGTTGCTTCAAAGGACAAGCACTTTGGAAATTTATCACAAACAAAATGTAAGAATTTAGAGCCCTTTTGAAGTGGTATGTGGGCAAATCATGAGAAAGAACCGCAAGTTCATATACATGTTCATAGCCTGCCACAAAAACAAGTCTCTCTTGGTAAAGTGTTAAACTATTTTTTTTTGTCTGCATAAAATATTTAACTTAGGAAAAACAGCAAAAAATAAAAAGTAATACTTTCTCCATAAACCAAAAACATCTTTTGTTTTGCTTTTGCTTTCATTTTATTTTTCCAATCAGGTTTTATAAAGAAAGAAAATATTGAATTTGCAACAATGTGAATAATTTTTGTTTTATTAAATTAGAGGAAGACTGAATACCACCTGTGTGATTCTGTAATTACACCTGAAACAGCAGGGAAATCTGCTACTACTCATTGAACCTTGTTTCTGAGGAGAGCTGAATACATCATTCATTCTATGATTCAGGAGAGTCATTTCAAATCTGCGTACCACATGTAAAATTAGTTCTGACCTTGTGCCTCAAGCATGTCCTTCGGATATGGATCATTAAATTCAATCCTTAATGCTCCAGGGAAAAGAGTTTAAAAATTGAGTTTTCCTTATATTGCATTCTATGATCTCTAACTAAAACTACATATTGGCTTTGATTTTCCAAATGGAACCATCATTTATATTTATTCTTCAGCAGTATGAATACCAATCAATCCATGATGATCAATACAAGCTTCAGCAAAAGGATGGATTTCTATAGGTAGGGAAATTACCCACCTCCCCAGCTTCGATTGTGAGAAGTTAGGGTTCTGTTTGATGGTAATTGTCTTGGCTCTGATCACTGCAGAGAAACAAGTACTGCCAAGAAATGAATCTGTCAAGAGTGAGGCTCTTACCACTCAGGTACCTATAACGCTCAGGATAAACAGCTGTCTGAAGGGGCCCGTCTCTCCTTGTTAACTATAAAAAGCAGTTAGGTTTGAGCAAGATATCTAATTTTCAGGCACCTAAATTTATGTGAATCTTACCAAAGAGGCTTTAAGTAGGTACACCTACTCAGGGAGATGTAATCCTCGATAATTTAGTATAACTTAAAAACTAAAGTAAAGTATTATCCAGACAAATCTTTTAAAAGCTGCTGTTATGACCAGTGACTTATGGGGAAAAAAAAAAAAAAGTCCAGAATGAAAAAGAATAAAATCAATAAATAAAAGCAGTAAATTTGTCTGCTTCTAGCTTGCCCTCTGCTTCATAGTCCTGGTAGAGTTTCTGCAGCTGTACGTTCACCAAGCTAATGTGTTTGGGTTCCTCCATCCCAAGCCAAGACATTTTAACCCCCTTTTTTTTTCCTGTGAACAAACTGCAATGCTGGCTGTTTGGCTTGACATCCTTGGCATATCTTCCCAGACAAATACACTTTACAGTCTGTCAGAAGCACCTACAACCAGTTGCTCTATAGTTCAAGCCTACATGATCTAGAATTCCAATAACAATTCTCATCCTCCCCCACTCATACACACAAGCAGACACACACATAAACAAGCTGGAAAAAGAATTTAAAATTCCAACCCCCGAACATCGCATTTTCAGCAGTAACGAGATAACTACCTTTTAGTGTTGCACACTTACTGCACACAAGTTTGATGGAGCCACTGTAATATACTTAGCGATAGGCTATGGACAGCCCCTAATGATAGAGAAACACAACGTCACATCTCCCTCTGTGTCCAGAAAATGGGAGACTGCGACATTGGTAATATGCTGTGATAGTCTAAACTGAGAATCTCTGTAGTAAATTGCGTATTCAATTGTCTTACATAGACTCTGATCTTTTTACCAGCACAAACTCTGACCCTCCATGGACTTGGAGCAAAGGGTAAATACAGTCTGTTTATTTTCTGGAAGAGGTAGAAGGTCTACATTGGCTTCTTCATGTTGATTCGTCTGTGTTAATCTAACTGGATGCTAATCTGTAATATCTCCCTTTCTCTTTCTCTTCTTCTTCGGGGGAGAGGGGCTTCATTTTTTCACTGGGAAGGAAACAGAATTTATATGTTTGCTTTTTTTTTCCTTCAATAAGTAATTTCTAATAATAATTATTATTACTGTTGTTATAAATCTATCAAATAAATTCATATTTGGTGGATTATTACCACAGACAACTGAAGAATACAGGTAACATCTGAAAAGTGAGAGGGTCCATTTTAACAAGTAGCACATGAAATTTAAAAATTAAAAAAAAATACAGTACTTGGCTTTGCTTCAGTAGGACTGGAAGAATCATTTTATCATGTTTCTACCCTCCCCATGAGAGTACGTTGATTTATTTTATCATAAATCAAGACTCCTGCTGGCCTATGAATGAAGGATTTGTAAGGTTTTGGCCTTTAAAAGTGGTTAGGATCAAGGAGACAACACGAAAGTTTGCTGTAAGGGAGGTAGAGAATCATGCTGGCCAATAAACACACAGAGCAAAATTAACAACTAGTATAAGAGAGTAAAATCAAGTAAAATGATGTTCACTTATGACGGCACTTCATCTTACTCTTCAACATGGAATTGAAAGGGAAAGCCCAGCTCATCCGCTTCCGTGACACAGTATCAAAGATAACAGCATCATATGGTCTCTTGTATTTAGCAAGGTGTCTCCAACTTATGAGTGAGCAAAAGTGTTTATCTTGAAATTCTAAAATCTTCAGCCCATAAACTGCTGTTTATATGAATGTAGTAAGCTTAAGAGAGGACCCAACAACATTTAAATATGAGGGAACAGTGTATTACAAATCATGAATAAAATAATGACAGAGAAATTAGTAATGCATTTAAAATTGATGCTTCTATCCATTTTCTAAAAAAAAAAAAAAAAAAAAAAAATGAGCCTTTTCAAAAGCACATAGGTTAAGCTTTACTATCATATGTCATTCCTTAGCCCTTAATTATTATTGTTCATTTTGTAATTATATCTTTTTGCTTGGTTCTTAGATCCTAGATATATACTAATGCAGAACATAAGATTGAATTCCTCTATTGCACAAACAGACCATCAGACATAGATTAGGTAATTCTCACCACAGATAATTTGCAAACTAAACAAGAATGACTAAGACCGATTTTCCCCTTGTGTCTTCCAGGTTTGCCACAGCTTTGATGGGAACATAGCACTCACATTCCTCCTATCCATTTTGATTTTCAAAATGTTTTAAGGAAAATGTTTTTCTTCAATGTCACAAGTACAAAAAGATGTTTGTTTTCTCAACAATTACAGTCCTTAAAGAATAATAATAGAAAATATGTGTTTGTTAGTGCCAGTGGGTTGTGTTTCATTAGTTTGCTTTTGTTTACTTCAAGGTCTCATTCAATAAATACAGAAAGGCCCAGAATTTAGAGCTGGTTGGCAATTTTCAAATGAAAATGTTGACTTGGCCAAACAACAGCAAAAATGTCAAATGTGTTCTTGGGATTTCATGAAGGTATTTTCACTCCATATAATAAGATAGAGAGACTTCTATTGGAGAACCCAGTAAAAACAATTATGAAAAAAATGTGTACCATAAAGAGGAATTTAAACTAGAACAGAAAGAGAGAAGGACAGATCAGGAAAAGAAAGATCAGGGAATATAGGTCTTACCATATTGAAGGAGACTAAAATGAGCAGGATTGTTTATTCTAGCAAAACAAACGCTGAGCGTGGGTAAAATTACCCTCCATATATAAGTAAAAGGTAAAACAGAGATGAAGAAGAGATGAAAGAGAATTCTAGCACAGTGAGCAAGTAAATATGATCACAGATAAAATTACTTTGGAAATTAGAAGGTCTCAAACCGTCTCTAACCATCTAATTGATATTAGCCTCTGTGACCCAGAACATTCCTTCATGACAATGGAAACATTTAAATTTCTACTTCATTTTCTTGGGGACAGATTTCCCAGCTCCAAATGGAGAGTGAGAAAGCCTTCACTAGAAAATCCATTAAGGCAAAACTCAGCATTCTCTTAGAAATGTGGGAATGCCAATTCAAGCTGCTATTTTGTCATTCTCTAACATTTTTGATGAGTGTCTTGACTACTACACTATCATCTCAATATATACTCATATATATATATATAATATATATATAATATATATATAATATATACTCATATATATATATATAATTCTCAAGTGGAGAGATCTATACCATGACACAAGAATGTTGTGTAGTGTCCGTGAACCTAGTCCCTTAATTATCCAGTGAAAGACCTTGACAAGGGGCATCCCTTGACTCCTCCTTCACTGACATTTAGATCATGACCCTGTCATTATTTCAAACTAGTGTAACCATTCATCATAAAGTAAATACTTCCAAAAGCAGGATTGGAATCCCTCTTCTTTACCTCTCACCTTCGTCCTTGATACCTTCTTCTCTTTAGCTCTTTTTTCGTTATATAATTATTTAAACACAACATTTTTACCTATATATACAGAGACAGATGCTATGGAGCATATGGAGATCTATGGAGCATTTGCTCAAAAACTCAATGTAAATTTACCCAGGAAAAGACTTACATATGAACCTTCCATACCACTAAGGAATGTCTTAACCATGAGGTGTTGGAAAAAAAAGCTTTTAATCAATGGCCACTTTTGGCTTTTCTCTAAGAAAAAAATAGAGTTTTCTCTGGAATCTTGACAATATACAGCAGTTTATTTAAGAAATCCAGTCTGGCTATTTCTAATTCTGTGAAGCAGGTTAAATTAATTGAACAGCTCTGTCACTCCACTATGTATAGACCCCAAAGCTTTGCTGAAAATAAATAAATAAATAAATGATAGTCCAGGAAAAAAAAAAAAAAGTTCCGTTAGAAGGGTCTAGCTAAAGGTTTGTAACTGGAAACTTGACAGTGAGAGACCTTTATTTTATAAGGAGACCATATTCCATGAGGTGATATTCATCACCATGTTATTATAACTATGCTTTAACAAACGACAATTATTTTCATTCAGACAGTGATAGGGAGATATGGGTTCAACCTTATAATATAATCAGTAGTGAAAGTTAATTGAACTACTTTCAGGCTCAGGTACCATCAATTAAATGTTTCAACTTTTGCAATTTAATAATTACATATAATCATAGAACTATCATAGAATGATTTGGGTTGAAAGGGACATTAAAGATTATTTAGCTCCTACCCTCCTGGCACGGGCAGGGACACCTTCCACTAGACCAGGTTGCTAAAAGCCCCATCCAGCCTGACCTTGAACATCTCCAGGGACGGGACATCCACAACTTCCCTCAGCAACCAGTTAGAGTGCCTCACCACCATCTAAATAATTAATGTCTTCCTAATATCTAATCTCAATCTACGTTATTTTAGTTGGTTATGTGGTTGAAGAGTCAGTCCCTGGTTCCTCCTCTCCAGCTGACTGCCCAAAACCAAGAGAACTCACCAGAGCTGCTTATGCAACAGACAAGAAGGGGGAAAAGAGGGTCTCTGAAGTGGGGAGCAGCACTTTTTACCCACCTTGCTGGTGCTGGCCAATGTACAGAAAAGACAGTGGTATTCATGAGGCCAAAAAAAAGGATTAGATAAGAAGAAACATAACTATGATGTTGTAATGTAGTACCTAGAGCTCTGAAATATGTCAGGAAGCCTAGGTTTCCAGTGCCTGCCCCTAAAACTTAATTTTACTTCATAGAAAATGTATAACACAGGTTATGAAGAAGGCACTAGTCTGTCCTATACGAGGTGAGAGAACTAATCACAAGGTTCTTCTAATCTCCACTAGGCACCAGATCAAAGGAAAAAAAAAATTAAACTAGAAGCAGGATGGCACAGATATGTCTTAATCATGCATCAGATATTACACTGAGGAAATACTTCAGTTAGGCACATTTAGGTTTCTAGTGTCATTTAGATCATTCTCACATACCTTAGACATCCAAATGGAGCTGATTCTCAAGGTACAGGACCACTGGAAGACCCAGGTCTTCCTGGCAAGTAGCTGAAGGCCAAGCAGAATATGATTAGATTCTTCAAACTGCATTAAAAATGCTATGAAGGCAACTGAACCAACCCTTGGGTCTTTAATTCTGAGAAATTTATTTGCCTTCAATATGATGCAGTCTAAGAAAATGGCAGACAGGTGAAAAACCTTGTTTGTTGCTCCCAGTCATGAGACAGGAATCCTGATAGGTGCACCATCTCATCCCCTGGAATAGCTGACGAAGAGACTGGGGACAGAATGAGATTGAAGAAGTGGGAACTGAGATAATCTGGTGGGCTTGGAGGGCTTAAAGAGAGAGAGGGAATTGGGAATGAATTAGAGGGAACAGACTTTGCCTGTTCAGAAAAATAACATACACAAAGAGGATTTTTTTTTTTTCTTCAAGGAGGCCAAAATCACCACATAAATTTGTGAAGACAGACAGCACCAGATCTGATGTTGACAGCAGCAGCACAGCTGCTCCCACTCACATGCATCTGATAACACTGCACTAGAAGGTACCAATGAGACAATTGCTTTCTGTTTGGCCACTTGTTCTTTTTCCTTGTCTTTTTAATCTCATAATACCTGTATTTATTCTCAGGATGATTTTGTGTCCAACTTGTGATGTATGACATTTTATCTTCATGGACACTTCTGCCTTTTCTAGAGACAGGAGGAATGTTGCTGGAGGCTCTAGAAGAAGCTTTGGGAAGAATTTACTTAGAGTTTACCAGCAGCTGAAACACAGAACATATGCAGCTCTTGGAATGACAGACCAAAAAAAAAAAAAAAGCATCTGAAAAGCACATTGGTACCTGTCATTGCATGCATGCCATTTCACAAAGCACAGTTCTCTAGATACTCTGCTTTCCACTAAAAGCTTTGTGCATATTTTCACCTTTGTTAAAAAAAAAAAAAGAAAAAAAAAGAAAAAAAAAGATTATTTTCTTGAATAATGACTATAGATTTATATTTTCTTCCTAATCTAATGGGAGTAAGTAGCAAATATTACTCATCAATGTAGGCTGGAACAAGAAATGTAAATCTTAGGGGCACTTGATAGTTTGTATCCCACTTAATGGAAGATTGGTGAGTTACAGACAGAAGCAGCTCTTAGGGAAGGTAGCCTTGTCACATCAGTGACATGTCATTTTTCACTGTTTTTAAAAGACAAAATATCAGAAGTGCAAGCATTTCCTACCAGTCAGTGTTATATGACTTAGCAAACAACATTTTGCTGTCTTCTACATCCCCATTCTGAACTACATTAAAATTCCTTATCTTTTACAGCTCTGAATAACTCTATTTACATATTGATTTCAATTATATTTTTGTACTTTCCTGGCTGTACCTTGCCCTTCTCTCCTGAGTTGTAATTACTCCTTAGCTATTTTGTTTCCTTCTTCTCCTATTATCTCTGCATAATCTTACTTTCAGTCTGCCTGCCCTACTTACAAGTTTCTCCACTTTTTAAATGTCAAGCAGCTTCTATTCCACATTCAAATACCTCCATTATACATACATTAGGTGTATGAATGTTTTTTGCAGCAAAAGAGCTCCAAGTACTATCAACTATCTATTACCTGTGAGCAGTGCATCCATTTTGTAGAAAAAGCTTGCTATGGTGGCAGTCTCCCAGGCTGGCTCCACACAGAACAGTACCTGAACAAGGATGCATTGCTTCCAAGGTTAGTTCAGTACATGTTTGCCTGGTTTTGGACACTGAGCTAAAAAGTCCTGCCAGACTTGAGCTGGCTACCCACAGAGTCATTCTTGCTTGTCTTTAGCACACTCTCAAACACACGCTGCAGTACATATATCATCCAAGGTCTCTCATCCCCCCATCCCAGTACCCTGGATAATGAGTATGACAGCATGGTGTTTTGATCTTCTACCCATATCTACCCATATCTTAACTATAAAGGAAGGTA
Organism: Cygnus atratus; assembly: GCF_013377495.2. NCBI lineage: Eukaryota > Metazoa > Chordata > Aves > Anseriformes > Anatidae > Cygnus > Cygnus atratus. The sequence continues at coordinate 162,244,673 of NC_066362.1, forward strand.
TGCATAATATATGTGGTATATGTTCAACTAAATTTGCATTGAGATGGAAGTGGACCAAATAATCTTGTAGGTATTTTCCATTGCAGCAGACCAATGTATCTAACTGAAAAGGGGGGAAAGTGTTATATACTTTGAGAAAATTCACATTTTCCTTACGCAAAATCAAAAGACACGTTTAAAATCAAAGTTTTCTGGTAATTTTTGTATTTTGCTATCAAGACACAAAGTAGATATTCTAATTGCAAGGAGTGAATGTCTTCCCAAATATGCTGCTATGTGTGTATCTCTCAGGTGTAGTTTATGTTACTTTTCTTATGGAAATATATTATTCTTTGAAACATGCCAGCATGAAATATAACTGAGTTTTAGTTCAGAGATTAGGATCTGTTAATTCCTGAAGACCCAAAAAATCATCATGACAGATTTATAACACAGAAACTCTGATGGAAATTTATTGAATGTACTTAGACTTTGAATTACCTGCTAGTTAATTAGAAATGTTTGCAAAGCTGGCCACTGTAAAAGACTTCTCAGTAAATTGTTTTCAAACCCTAAGGCAGGTTGTAGTCATTATGTTTCCTTTACACTGTACACAAGATGGTCTTTGTTTTGTAGCCTGTATGTTACATGTGTCCATTCACATTTCCCTAATGTTCCTACTTATTTTTTTTATTTTTAATACAGTGAAATTCTATTATTGGGCCATGTGGACATTTTTAGAATGGCTACTAGATAGAGAGAGAAGAGAGAAAGAAATGCAAGAGAGAAAGAAATAAGGGGGGGAGAGAAAAAAAAAAGAGGAGGAGGGACAGGGAGAGTGAGAATAGTGGGGAGAGAGAGAAAGGATAGAAGAAGAGAGGGAAGGAAAGAAGGAAGGAAGGAAGGAAGGAAGGAAGGAAGGAAGGAAGGAGGGAAGGGAGGGGGGGAGGGAGGGAGGAAAAAGATCTACAAATCTGTGGAACAGAAGACTGTATCACAAAGGAAATCAGTATACAGAAGATTAAAAATGTAGCTGTATATATGATTCTGCTAACTTTCCTGAAACTGATTCTTTTCAAACTTCAGTAAGTATTTAAGCTTTTGTGAGACTAATTTGTGTGCAAAAGGAGTGTGCAAAGTGTCCAGTGAGTTCTTTTTTAAAATAAATCCTTTCTGGCATGTAAAATGATGATCCACTGTGCAGTGAAATCCTCTCATCTGCAGCTGTCTTTCAGTGAGATCCAGACATGAAGGAAATGAGAATCTGACTTTGGATATGAATACAACATCCTTTTTTTTTTTTTTTTCTTTTTTTTTTCAGTTAACACCATGTATATAGACCAATACAAAATACAGTCTTTATTCTTTTGGTGAATTCTTTTTTCCCATGACACTTTTTTTCTAAACTTATCCCACTCTGACTTAGGCTTGCTTAGTAAATCGCCACTTGCAGTCACATTCATTCACACCTGAATGACAACTAAACACACAGTCATACCTATCCAGATCGAACCCTCACTTGAACCAGGAGCACCCACAATTGCTTCATTCCATGTTCTACCACTGAAATTCATTCAAAGTGAAGTTCAGCTCTGATCAGTTTTAAATTAGGATTCAAGCCTTACTCCAGAGAGATGTGGTAGGTTTTACTGTGCTAGGCAGCTGAACTGCACCACAACCGCTCTCTCACACCCCCTCCTTAGAAGAGGAGGGGAAGAAGTAAAGGAAAGGACAACTCACGGGTTGAGAAAAAGATTATTTAATTAAAGGGAAAAATAATTGTTAAGGAAAGATTATTATTAATTAAACAATTTAACTAAAGGGAAAAAAAAGGAAAGGGCAAAAGGGAGGGGGAAAGGGAAAAAACAAAACAAAACAAGTAAAGGCTGTGTGGAAGTGTAGAGGAAAGAAATTACACTCTACTTCCCACAAATGAGCGATGCTTGACCACGTCCTTGAAGCAGGGCCTCAACGCACGTAGCCAGTGTTCAGGAGGACAGACGTTTTTGCAACGAGAGCCCACCCCTCCCCTTTTCTTCCTTTTTCCACCTTTTATTGCTGAGTGGGACATCATATGGTATGGAATATCCCTTTGGTTGGTTTAGATCAGCTGTCCTGGTGATGTTCCTTTCTCACTTTTTTGCCCACCCCCTCAGAGGGTTAGAGAGAGTCCTGATGCTGTGCCAGCACTGCTCAGCAGCAGACACAACACTGGTGTGATACCACTGCTGTTCTAGCTACAAGTGCAGAGCACAACACTGTATGGGCTGCTGCAGGGAAAGTTAACATCCCACCTAGACCCAGTACAAGAGAATTCCCCCATTTTTGTAACTATTGGAAATTATATTTTTTTTAACTTGTTCCAATAATAGTCTAAGTTAGTTGGAAATAAAATCATATATTCATTAAGTCTGTAAAACTATAACATTCTGATCTATAATTGGCACTACTAACTCATAACAAATGCATTCCTTGTCAGATAAATTAGAAAAGTCATCTTTAGAATAACACCTAACATTATGATGTAACAGTCCTTCAAATCAAGGTATACTTCTTTCTCTTATTACTGATATCTCATTGAAGTATTCTTCTTTCATACAAGTTATCTTCTTAATTGCAAGAACATTTGAAGTAAATGTTGCATCTCTTAAACATTTAATAATAATTATTAATAATAATAATAATTCTCACAGAAAGAAATGTAAAATACAGCTAAGCATCAGGGAACAGAGAGGAAATACGAGTGTCTTGCAACCATAACTATGAAAAAAGTTTGCAAATCTGTGACATCATAAACTACTAATTATTTCCACACTTAGGAAAATATTAGAATTTATTAGGGTCTTTTCAAGATATGGAAAATATTCCACAAGTGAGGCAACTGTAATTCAAGAGAGGTGGAGTCCAAAATGAATTATTAAGGTCATTCCTTCAAGAATGAATATAAATATTTTCCACATTTCACTACACCAGCTATAGTATATGCATGAATATGCATCTTAAATGCTGGCATTCATAGGGTCTGTGCATATGTAATAGCTATCCTATCTATTTTAGAAATTTTGAAGGCCCATGTTTCTTTGGCATCTAATTACTATTTGCAATTATGTAAGTTTAAGGACTAAAAGAAACTTAGTACGTCTTCCACATTTGCTAGCACAGTGTTTAAACTGAAAACTATGCAGAAACTTTGTTAACTGCCATGACAAATTGATGTCCATAAATTCTAAATAAATGTTTACATTATTAAAGATGAATGCCACAGGAGAAATGTGTGGACGTGGAGTGTTCCACAGTCTTTTTACGTTTACATTAAGAATCAAGGTATTAATGTTTTACAAGGCTTGATCTTGACCTTAGGATCTTATAGAACTAGACAAAAACAGAGTACTAGAGTACAGAGTACTGTTTTTAGGACTTGTTCCTTTAAATATAAGAACTAGTGGTAGCGCCAGAAATACATGCAGCCGCAGTGCCTTTACCGAGTTTACCATTTCCTTTTTCAGCAATAAGTGTGTTGGTTGGCCCAGTTAAAAGACCCACCCCGTACTGTTCTTACCATTTCCCTCTAGCCCTGCTCTTCCCCAACAGGCAGATAAACTCAGTCCCACTGTTCGTTGTCAGATGAGATTACATGTTCAAATGAAATGCCACATTGGAGAGAATGTAACAGCAGAAGCACAGGGCTGAGGACAACAGTGTCTTCAGCCACACAGTTTGATCCAAAAGTAGATGTGATGAGATCTTGCAGTTTTCACTGCTCTGTCTGCTTTCAGTGGCTAAGATTGTTTCCATTTAGTTTTCCACAGAACAGAGCATAGCGATTGTGCACAGCAGTCAGTTCAAATAGGTTAAGTATCACATATTGTTCAAACAGTCATCCCAAAGACTTCCAAATGAGTTTTTAAACACTTGTAGTTACTTGCTTGATAAAACAGAAGTTGTTACTATTCATTATTTGTGTTTGTGCTCACCACTCTGCAGAGCTCAAGCGGTATCAGAACTCATTGCTTGTGTCTATACTAATAGGTGAACTGTGCCCAGGACTATCTGTTAAAACCCAGCACAACTGGGACAAAAGAGCCTCTCTCTGTACATCTAAAGTCTCCTGCACCCACACAGAGAATCCGCATCAAAGATGTCTGCAGGGAATGGCCTCCATCTATGTTAACTCCTGAGCTATAATAACAAAATTTCTGGGACTTTCTCATTCAACCCAGACCAAAATTCTGCCTGGTGAAAGCACTGTCAATTGAAAACCATGGAAATTTGATTTCCTTCCTACCACCTGAAGAACACAGGAAAAATGGAAGGTGTTTTCCTCAAAGGAAAAAAGAAAAAAAAAAAAAGTCCTATCTGTGTCTGAACTGGCGACAAATGCATGCCCCAGCATGCTTCCCAGCCATGGCACCCCCATGAGGACTGTGTCCGAGCTGGAGTGCCTAGTGGCTCTGTCATATGAACACATAGGCATTTTCTTCCCCCAGCAAGAAAGTTCCTAAAGGGGTGCAGGAAAGGTACAACAAACAGAAGATAGGAATTAGAGAATGTGAAAACTACATATATAATATATATATGTCTTTGAAGAAAGGAATAGGGAAAAATTTGGCAAGGGATGAAAACCCTTTGGTTTTCTTGGATTTTTGTTTCTTTCTTCTCCTCCTCTAAACATCGAAAGCTATCAGCCTTGGACAAATCATGAACCTGCAGTAATAGCAGCTTTGTGGATTTTCCAGACAATCGGGCAACAGACAGTCACCTGATCCATCTGTGAGACCTGGTGAGAACTGGCAAGTATAATAGGCAGCAAAACACCTGAAACTGCTGGCATTGCAAACACTTCCTGTCTAATTATGTTGGACAACAAAGCTAGCCCTGTAATTACATCCCACCCCGATCTACATTTGCAGTCATGTAATTAATACTTCCTCTGTAAAGCAATGGAATAATTTAGAAAGTAGATTTTCAACCTTAGTCTGGGAAAACTGAGAGAGTGAGAGATCTGCTTGGGCATTTTAGCTACAGGGAAATGCTTTTCTGGTTCCATTTGCTCACAGAAACTGTAATTAGATGCTCAGAGCTCTCTTTGTGCTAGCAGAGAAGAAAACGATACTTCCTTCCTGTTTAACAGCCACAAGCAAAAGTGGGTGAGGGGAGCTTTTACTTATTCAGGGGACTTTATGAGAGTGATAAATGTAGATGACCCTGCAGACTCAGCCAGCTGAGAAAGTGTTATGTTGTCATACACAGGGAAATATTTAGCTTATTGTTGTGGAGGTAAAATGCTTCTTCTCAGAAATCATTGTAGTTTTACAGTAGGCATAACCAATTCCCATATAGATCCTGTAGAGAAAAACACTTTTCTGTTTTTGTACCATGCTATTCCTTAATAAACATTTACAGAACTGATCTTTTATCAGCTCCATATTTTATTCTCTCAATATAATACATACAGAGGGGGGAAAAATCACAATGGTGAAGCTTCTAGGATGTTTGAAAAAGAAAAAATAATAAAGACATCTGGATGTCACCAGTACTGGAACTGAAAAGCAAGGTAAGGATTCTCAGGATCAAAATTTTGGGCTCAGGTATTGAAATTTCACCTCACTTACATTTCAGATAGAGAGTATCAGGCCCAAGAACATGTCCTGACTACAGGTAGCCTCATTGCTATGTTTACACTGAAGTGAAGGAACAGCCACTTCTGGACGTGGATTTTCTGCTCAAGCAGTCATGGAGCAATAAGCACACAGTTGTGTTTTAGCCCTACTAATACCTACAGAGAGTGAGATGTGGGGAAAACTTAAAATATATAGAGTGATGTCTAATAAAATTGCCTTCATTTATTGTATGTGCTTTGGTGACAATGTCACCCATCCAATATCAAGAAGGTATGACTGACAGCTGCCTTCTTTGAAAAGCCTCGACTTACCATAGGAGAATGCACAGATAACCCGAGTTCAGAATTTTCATTGCAAAGTCACTGAGAGATTTTTGAAGCTCTCCAGGCTTCAAGTTATTCCTGCAGGTAGACATAAGCTTTCTGTATCATAAAATACAGAAAGATGGGTAAAAGTACAATCCAGTACCTTCATGCTGTCTGTACAGTACAACTTCAATGAAATTCAGTCATCTAAGTCCCAGAGTATTTTAGTCTCCAAAAATCCTTGGCCAAGTGCCCAAGGAACACTTACTCCAAAGCCTAAGTATCCTGTTATCGCACATACCTAAAGAGGATATATTCTTTACTGGTCAAAACAATCGAGTGCCTACTCAGCTCTCTGAATTTACAAACTAGGCAGGTCCCTACCACTGAAAGGACACATTTTTCTCTGTGCTAAGACTACAGACAACATTTACCCAAAGAACAGTACTCACTTCAAAACATAGCAAGGAAAGGATGTGGTTCCTACGGTTTTTATAATAACTTTACAATGAAAGCAATTGCCCAGGAAGCAACTGGACTCAAAACTTTTCTCAGCCTGCAGGGACTTGATCAGGTAGGTATCCTATCAAAAAGTCACACAGTACTCAGGAGCGGAAATGTGGTCCACTCATCCAACCAAATCTGTGTATTCCTGCAGACACCAATGGGAAAAAAAACAAAACAAAACAAAACAAAACACTGGGTAAGAGCATCATAAAAGAGCAGTTTGACTCTGCAGCCTGCAGATTAGATCATTCTCCTCTGACTGATTCCTAAAAGCAAAGCACAGAAAACTCACTTTGCATTACACGCCTGTTGTCTTACTCCAAGTTTAAGTTAGCATTTTCATATCCAGAAGAGAAATGGAGACAAAAGAATCTTAATCACATTTGGCTAAAATTCTAAATGCTTTTAGTTATACCATTCATTTAAAAGAAATAATTTTCCTATTTTAAAATGCCCTTTCTGGCTTAAATGAAGAGCTATGTTTGTGGAAATTGCTGTATCATAAGGCTGTCTAAAGGAAACTGGTACTCAACAGATACATCTGATATCAGTAACCTGTTACCTTTGTGCTCATAAGGCTGTTTTCAAAAAGCAGATTGGAAATATATACATATATATATACACATATGTTTTGTACAGTTCTTCTGTGTGCTAAAAGCAAATGTATGAAGATTTATTCTTTGTGTATGCAATCATGCAACTGAAATATTTGTAAAGTAACACAGACTTTCTGTATCAGCACAGCACATCAGCATCTGAAGTTAACACATTAAAAATCTACTTAAAATGAAAGGGATTCAACTGCAATCTTTTTAAATGTTGAATAGAGTTTTCATGCCATGCTCAGTAATATAACATTCATTTTAATATTTGATTTAAAAATAATAATAATAAAGCATCTGAAACCACAACAACAAAAGATGAAAGATGAGTTGGTCTGAAGCTTTTACTCAATATATTTGAAAAATATGTTTGCAGAAGTTTTGGTGGAGTTTGTCTAATAATGTATTTAAAGGACAGCAAGAAAAACTTGGGTTCTTAAGTCTCAGCAAAACAGGACAGATCCTTTGTCCATTACACCCATGTTAATCTTTTCTTTGTTCTTTTCCTCCCCTTGCCCTTCTCATATTCCATATTCAAGAGAAAATGATCATTTGTTTTTATTGAAAATGTTGTTTTCAACTAGCCACAAAATGTCAGTAAAAGAAGACAATAATTGAAGAATGACATGCAATTATTAAAATTTTAAAGATCTAAATATATCTGATCCAATTCTCAAAAATAACTAAGGACATTTCCTTATCCAATAATAAATACTGTGGATGTAAAAGCAACCCAGCTGTTATTCTCAGACTTTTTAAAGAAGGGAACACAATGTAACAGGTAAAAATAGACACTATCCCTCAATAACATATATGTAAATTTTACTTGCTGTCTTAATTTAAAATTGTTGGCTTTCATCTTTACTCATCATTTACAGTCACTCATCTCAAAGTCACTCAAAGATTTATTCATATGGCGTTCTTTAGAAAGGCATCAGAGACTAACAAGCAAGATAAGTCAAAACAAGAATTTGTCACAGTCTCCTTCCTTTGAAATAAATAAAAGCGTTTGCCTCTACACATCATGGTGACACTGAGTTCCATGGAAAACTGGTAAGAAATGTGGGCTCATATCTGAAGAAGATCTCCATAGCTCTAAGGGAAGTCCAATCTCTCTCTCACTGATGGCGAAAGTGTTTCAAATACACCTGCACTTCCAGTGCTTTGGTCAACCACAATATGACCCAGGTGACTGACTTACCCCATCTGTCAGATCCAAAATAAATGTTTTCACCTTCAGAACACATTTGCTTTCAGTAGATTTTCTGGGGCTCTACTTCCTCAAGATTTTAACCTTTCCATCACCCTGGTGTGTTCAGGCTGAACCCATGGTGTTCTTTCAGAGTAGTTGCCAGATATACTGAAAAAATGGACAAGCTTGTTTTTTAGTAAACTCTTCAATAAAGTGGTTAAAGATCAGGTATTGTCAACCCTCAGGCAAACCATGACACCTGGTTTCTAATATAAAGCATTTTTGCCATGACTCCACCAATTTCACAGGAATCCAGCTCTCATGTCTGAAAAGTGTTGACACATCTGAATAGATTTTCATCCCTCTGTATTCAGCAGAATCTATAAAGTTAGAGGACATGCGAGATGTCTGCTGTTTTTTTAGTCATCTTATCTTCGGCCTATTTTCCATCTGGCTCAATGAAAGAAGAGTGCTTCCTGAGATGCAGCTAACTCTATGCCACACAGTAGATGGAAATTCAGTGTGGAAAAAAATGCCATTCCCAAAGAAAATTATTTCTGTTTTCAGCCTCCGTCACTTCTCCCCCCTCACACCCAACCCATAGCTTCAGAAGTAGATTGCAGAATAGAGTCTTGAAAGAAAAAAAGGCTTTTTTTCAAGAACCTCTGCAAAAGAATCTGAGTTAAATCAACAATGAAAAGGGATTTCTGGATTAAGCAGATGACATTAATTAAATTCTTGCCAGTTTATTCTTCATCTGACATTGTAAATACCTCTTAATGCTTAGAGAAAACATTCCTCTCATCATCTAGTCTCATCCATCTGGCAACTTTTCTGTATCATGTAATCCATATCAATGTTAAATGAACTCCTTCTGCTATTTACATTTGAGCCATTTCCTTGCACAGGCACCACAGCCATGGGCACCAAGGGAGCTAACTTGTGCTCTCTTTGCTGGCTATCACATTGGCTGGGTGGCTACAAATTGCAAAGTAACAGGCCCAAAGTTGGTCTATTGCCTGCCAGCCACCCCACCTGTACAATACACACCGTGTCCACACAGTGGGAACCACCTTGATGCTTGCAGAGCCAAGGGCAGGATCAGAACTGCAAATACTTACTATTTGCCTATATTTGTGGAAAAATGTCCAATAAACTGTACAGAATTGTAAGGCACTGAAATGGTGGGGAAGAGAAAGACTAACTTGAATTGTGAGAGAGGTGTTTGAGTTAGAAACAAAGCCAACCTAGACTAGAAGAGAGAGAAAGGCCCATTGAGGGACTCAGTGAGATCAGAAGACTGTACTAGGTGCTCTGAATAGTTTCCTTGAGGTATCTAACTTTCACCATTGATTCTAAAAGGATTGTTGGCAAATTTCTAGCATAGGCACATAGGTATGACACCTACAATTTAGTGTATGGATTGCTATGGAGTGCTATGAAGTCCAGTACTGGATGATAGGTCCTATATTAATGGAAAATTAATAAACTTATTTTCTTTTTAATTTGACTGGTTTGATCTTTTTCCTTTGTGATTTTAAGTGAGGATGTAAAGCATGACTGCAGTATTTTTAACTTTCTAGACTTGTGCATGATGACACTGGTGGAATCTGTCATTCCTGAGTATATATTTTTCTTTCCAGCATATTCCAAGCTGAAATCTGTGTAACTCTCCAAGATCCAGTCCTTTTAAGGGCAGGCATACCAGCTGCCATGCAATCTATTGTGTACTCTGACTCTTATGGCTTGTCAAATTACCCATGTTTATTACACTCATAACAGCAGCAGATGAAGCTGAAATCAGACGTGGAATGTAAGGGTGCCAGATGTCCCAATTTTCATGGGACATTCCCACATTTAAACAAAACTCCTACATCCTGTTGACAAGAACCATTGTCCCAAGACCTGCACATGAAGCACCCTCCTCCCCTCACTTTCAGGGTGGGAGTGATACATATGGTCCTTCCCTCCGTTCTGGGAGTGTCTCAGATTCCTGCAGCTGCAGCACCTGCAGCCAGAGATGGGGAATAATGGAGAGGGGATTTGGGAAAGAGGGGGAAGGGAGCAGCACAGAATAGAGCAGAACAGAGCAAGTCAGGCAAAGAAAGAAGGAAGAGAAGCAATTTAGGAAGAACAGCAGAAAAAAGACACGAATGAAACAAGTGAGGAAGTAGAGAGAAAGAGGACAAATATTTCTAAAAGCAGGAGAGAATGTAACTAATTCTAAAAAAGGCAGGAGGAGGGAAAAAGAGAGAAAAGATAAAAAGTGGGCAAGGGAAATACAAATACAGCGGAAAGGAAAGAAGGAAGAGGTACAAGGAGATAAAGAAAAAGAAAAAAAATCATGCAACAACAAATATCAAACAAAAACAAAGAAGGAAAAATGAGGAAGAAACCCCCATCGTATTAAAAGCAGTAGCTCTCCTACGCAAAGATAATTCATGCAAAGAGCCACACTGTCCCCTTTTTTCCATTTTCACTGATCTCCACTTTTTTTTCAGAGACTGCACACAATGTTGTGCTGGCAGAGTTGGAGTGGAGAGCTGCCAAGGACACATATGAGAGCACTGAGCAGCCCTGCAGAGTACAGGAATTGCCATGAACTCCCAGGGTTTTCTTGCATGCAGCTGCTATTGGAACAGCCATATGGTTTAATGACTTATTTCCAGATTCTGCTGGATAACAGAAGAGTGAGAGGGGGATTGGTCAGGAGGCTGAAACTGAAGGTGCAAAGAAAGGCCAGCCAAAATCTGAAGTACATGTTGTGTGACCATCCAGCCCCTTGTGTTGACATTACTAAACATAACTCTTCCCCTGGGCTCCATAGGCTTCTCTATTGTGTAATAATCATCATTTTCTGACATATTTGAAAAAAACATCTTTTGCTTTCTTATTGTCAGATCGATTGTCTCTTCCCCTGAGAATCCCAGGGAGCAGATGTAGTTTGGTGGAGTATCATCTACTGTACCTCATAGAAAGCAAGGACCTCTCCAAAGCAAAGGATTTATCCCCAGGTGAGACGTGGATGGAGAAAAACACAGCTCCACAAGGAAACTGAATTTCATCTTTGCAGATCCAGCACACATCAGTTCAAGGGTGTCAGCCCCACAGACTAACCATTTTTCTCCAGACATCCTTATTATAAATGTCCCAACTGGGTTTTAGAGAGCAGCTGTTACTTAGGAGAAATTTCTTCTTCTCAGTTCAGTTAAGGGAAAAGAAGAACATAGAATGTGGTATAGTTAAGAATGAATGTGAAACATTTAATGTTTACCCACTTCTAATTAGGGCAAAGAAAGTGTTTTGGTAGCTGTACTTGAGTTCAAGGTCAAGTTTGCACATCCATGTGGCTTGAATCAACTGCATCTATTCTGTCTGCTGGGGCAGAGGACAAGGGTGAACTTTACTCCCCCTTTCCTGTCTCCCACCCCACAAAGCCTGAATTTCCCTGTCCAGAGAGCCAAATGACTTGCTGCAAACTAAAGCATAAGTGAGACTCATGTTTGGGTAGGGTGGATAGCAGGGAAGCTGCAACTGCAAAACAAAATTGGTCCCCAAACTTCCAACATGATATAGCCATGTCCAGTATTTCTTGTCCATCCTGACACGTGAATGTATAGATTTTTGTTTCTTACAATAGTCTTCTCCACAGACTAAGCTGAAAGCCATTCTCCTTGTCTGTGTATTCCAGTACATGCCTGCAAAGCAATTCTTTTAAATTTCTAGATACGAACTCCACCCACTGCTCCTATTCTTTCATACCTCTACCAGAACCTTTCCCACAGGTGTGACTAAGTACGCTTACATGAAAGAACAGCAATATTAGGTGCTTGTAGCCACATATATCTCAGCTACAATGAGACTGCATGGAACAGAGGATGTATAAGAAAAAACTCTTATTTTTTGTAAAGAAAACAGATTTTTTGAAAGTAGCAAATATATTTGTGTAACATTTGTGAAAAGAGGTTTGTGGGTCCATTATACATCCTCAGAATTGAGATCTTCTCGAATTTCTTCCAAATTATCAACACCCTACTTGAAGGAGGGAAACTGTGGTTTCTTCCAATCGAATTAGTCTACTATGCAGAAGAAATAGCAAATGGTATTCTGTGGAATATCTGCATGTTTGCCTTCTTAACTATAACACAACATGGAGAACCGATGTTCAGCTATTATTTATCATGACACTGGACCAGAGGCAGTTCTTGCTCTGAGGAAAGTGGGTTATGTCCCTTCCAGAACTCTATAATATCTGTATAATCTCTGACACCATGTTTATGTGTTTTTGTCTGTTTGTTTGTTTGTTTTGCTTTGTTTTATCTTGTTTTGTTTTTCCCCTCTTGGGATGAGCTCATTTGGCACAAGTGCTAACACCAAACACAGCACTACAACAAACTAGAACATGAAAATACAACAGGATAGGAATTCCACTGCACTTGCATGGTAGCTTCTAGTGGGAGATTTTCCTGGCTGTTCCCAGACAGAAAGTGTAGGATTCATGGGCACATGGGCTGAGCAACCCAAAAGTGAGCAAAGAAAAACTTAGAAGGTCACAGCAGACCATCTATCTTTTGATTTCCTTTCTAGCAGAGTGGTTACATTTGATTATTTAACTATGCTTCATCTCTCCTTTCCATAATGAAGCTGAACAAGGTACATTTTTGGATGTTGTTGTAAAATAAGTTTAATAAAAATGTTACAGAGATGGCCTGAATTTGTGCAATGGTTTTCAGTGGACATCTCACTGGCTCTTAAGGAGCTTGGGCTGGATGTAAAAAGGACTACAAAGTAAAATGTTATAAGGTCCTTTGCAAAACAGTTAACATTTTTCTGTTTTCCAGTATATAACTTCAAATACCCTCATCTTGTTAGTGCCCTCTTGACGGTACTTGTATTGTTCCTGTTTTGTATAACATTATTCTCTTAAGCTTGCATTGCATTCTATGTGCATGTGCACACACATACCCACAGACATACGCATGATTTTCTCCTCACATTCCTACCAACTGAAAGCACTAGTGCTACCACTGCACTGAGCTATTACTTTCCACCCAAATTTAACCACCTCTTCCACTCATGCACTTATAGTTCATAAACACATGCTTTCTGAGCTTAAACTACTTTACTTAAGAGACTGTTACCAAGCATACCCAGGTTGCTCTATATTAGCAATGTCATTGGGCTGTGCTCTTAGTCATATGTTCTGAATTTTTGGGTAGACCCGTGTGGTGCCAGGAGTTGGACTCGATGATCTTTGCGGGTCCCTTCCAACTCAGGATATCCTATGATTCTATGATTTGCTTTTCATTTTATAGTTTTAGCTTCCCTTATTCTATGTCCATATTTTTAGTTGCAGTCTCTATTGTTTTGATTTTATTCTACCTGTTGGTCTTTTCTATTTTTAGTCTAGCTTTAATAAAAGAAGCTATGTTTTGTGATTATAAATCTGGGCTCTGAAGTCATGGGGATCTAACAAACAGTCCATTCATATTGTTTTCTTTTGTTTGTTTGTTTTATTCGGTATTGTCAGCAGTTACTTTCAGCTTCAGAAAATTAGCTGTCAAAAGAACCAGGTGTTTTAATTATTAGCCTGGGTCATTCTCTGGCTACATATAATAGATGAAACAGATCCTTAATTGTACTTAGTTTCTAGTTTAGTGATTCATTCACTGTTATCCATCCTAATGCAAAGTAACGAAGTAACTGCAGCCAATTCTACTATTTCTAACTTTTTTTTTTTTTTCTGTAACTTTCAGGTATTCCTGGAGTGATGTATTGGTGACTTCATGAGATCTCAAGGCTCCCTTCCCAGATGACGTGAGTCTCACGTGATAATGCAATTATTCTTTCAACATGTTATTCAAAACTGTTTGAGGACCTGATAAGATTGTTATCTAAGCTGATAATAGTTAACTATTCCAGATATTATATATATATCATTACTTAATTTTATGAATTATTAGTGAATACTTTGACCCACAAGCATAGAACAAATTTGATAAGATATATATGTTATTTCAAATTTTACCTAATTCATTTTAAAAATGGGATATTCAGAATAAAATAATACACTTTTAATTCTGACAGTGAGTAATTTCCCTTAAAGATTATTATAGCTGTTTTATGAGGAGATTATTTTCTTTTCAGACTGGTCCTTGTAAAAAGCTAAGACTGAAACAACATGTAAAGAAAATACAGTACTTTCTTCAGGTGTTCAAGAGTTTTTCATTTCATTCTACATTCTTTCAAACCCCAGTTCAAAACAGATTATTTACCACACAAATAAAGTTTTTTTTTTTTTTTAAAAAAAAGTCTTCAACAGTGTTAGTTCAAATATTTGTAACAAATAAGAAGGTTGTACTTCTTATCCCCTATTCCCACTCTCAAAAGCTGCTTGGAATTGATAGTTCATGCTGGCAAGTGCTTTGGTCTGTAAAAATTCCATTAAAAGCAATGGGACAGTTGTTCAGACAGTCACCAACACAATATCAAGGACTCTGTACATCAGGTTTTATAAACAATTTATTTATAAACTTTAGATTATTAATTCACAAGACATTTGCCTCTGTCTTTAAGATGCCTACATCACATAATATGGTATTTGTTCCCTGAGAAGATGACAGATTTCTAAATCAACAACTAGAAAATCAATAAATGGCAAAGCGTGTTGTTTAAGTAAAATATTTCTGTTGCCTAGGTATTCATATAAAAGAATAGACATTTTCCAGATACTCTTACACTTTTTTTTTTTTCCGCATGACTATTCGTGAATTAGTAATAGAAGGTCATGAGTGTGGCTAAACTAAAACAACTACAAAATTTTCAAATGACCATAATTTAAGCCTCATATCTACAACAGTACTGTTTGTGTTTCCACAAATATAATCTTCCTTACAAAAGAATGTCTTTAAAATTTTCTATTTGTTATCTCTTCAAAATACAATGAAATTTCAAAACACTTTTTCAGAATACAAAGAATTGTGGTTTTAGATATCTACACCTTAATTAATAATAATAATCAGAATCAGAATCAGAATCAGAATGATATAAAAGCATGTAAACTTAAAATAATAAATGTGGTGAGAATTAAGAATATGCATGTGGACTGTCATATTTTGCAGGCAAGATGTGCAGAGTGATTCATAATCAAAACAAATCCTGCCAAACACAGTAAGATCTGTCATACTCCAGCCAAATTGGTAAAGTAAATGTAGAAAACAGAAATGTAATGTGACATACTAAACAATATAGCAGAAAAGAAGGATCTCAATATAACTAGGAAAAAAAAAATGTTCATGATACACCAATGGCTGAAGACAGAAATGCCGACGACTTCTTTCCTCTGTCATGCCTTACAAAGAGCTATGAAAATATCATATATATTTGTAATGTGCTTTATAGAATGTAAATTAGTTATTCAGTTGTTGTGTGGTTTTGTTTTGTTTTGTTTTGTTTTCTCCTGAAGAAATCATTGCCTCTTTTTAGATTATTTAGAGACCTAAATCTTTTAGCACTGAAGTAGGAAAGTATATTATTCAAAGCAAGATGCCTGGTATGTCACTCCTATGAAAGTCTGGCCATTAGTGGCACAAAATAGCCCTCTTGGAAATGCATCCTTTGACAGGCTGGAGCTTTATTTAAATTGGTCTCTGAAATTATGCAAATTCACAATTTGGAAAGAGTTGGAGGTCCTACAGGGAGCTGTTTGAATGAAAAACAGAAAATCCTGTATGTACTTTTGCCCTGAAGGTCTCTCATCAGCAGTGTACTGCTGTGCTACTTGTGGGGGACAGTAGACAGTAGGAGAAATTCTGTCCCCAGAGAGCATACATCTCTAGCAGGGGCTACAAAGACATCCCTGCCTAACAATAGCTTGGTCTGGCTAACTACACTCTCTACATTTTAAAAACGTGATCAGATGAATGGAATACTAAAAAACAAACAAACAAACAAACCAAACCAAAAAAAAAAAATTAATTCACAGGCTTTAGAAAAAGATCCTTTTTCTTAAATAGTAATTAACAGACAAAATATCAAAATATACAGTGTTTTTTGAAATAATCCTTTGTACAACACCAACATCTTCAGAAAGAGGTGATTTCTTTTACTGTATTAATGGGTATAATTTGAAAAAGAGATAAGCTTTCAGTTGAATCTGCTAATCTAATTAAGGATATTAGGCATTGCCTCACTCATACAAAGGAGACCGTGCTTCTGAAGACACTATAACTCTTTGCCATTTTTAGCATTATTAGGTCCAAATGACATCATCAGGAAGAATGTACTGAGAAACTTGCTTGGATTTTATGGCTTTCTGTATTTTTTAATAAAAAATATCACCTTGCAAAGTGAATCTTGTCTCCCCTACTGTTTAGACCAATAACTTTCATTAAGTTACTGATATTTGATCTTTTACATACTTATCTCTCTGTTAGTTTGATTTTTCTATCATAGATCCAATATTATTTAGTGCCATAATATCATTTAAAATACATTAGTATTAGAAGAATATTGTTATTACAGTCATGTTTTTACAGCACTATGTGCTGGATTGTAAAAGGTTAAACTACATTAACAACGTACTTTACAGCTTGCAATTTCAGACGGAATAAGTTTAATTCCAAAACAAGAAGATCCAAGGTTCTGTTGAAATGACTAACTCACAGGATGAAAAATAAAATCTGAGAACTAATTTGCCTCTTTTTTATTTCAGCATCATTTGTAGGGTTTTTTTTGTTTGTTTATTCGTTCTTTTATCATTACTATTTTAAAATAGTAATACTATATGTATTCCATTGTAAACATTTTGGAGAAAGGCTCAAATACATTTTCTTTATGTTTGTCTTGAGTTTTCCATCAGCATCTAGGAAACTGTCAGCAGGGTCTGACAGACCCCATTATTCAAAGGGTCTGAACTCCTTTTTTATTGTAGTTTGTCATAAAACTTGGCACAAGCCTATTACTAGTAATATGCCTTTATTGCTGCACTTACTTTTAAGCTGTAAATCTGTTTTGCATCTATAGGGAAAAAAAAACATCCTGCATGCATATGGACTATGAACGCGGCTTACCCAGTTATCTGGGTAATTTATTTTATGAACTTAGGCTGAATTAAATAAGGAGCACTACCAGCATCTAGTAAGCGTTCTTCCTCCTGAGGCTGCAAATCAGCAAGAAAAGGTTTCTTAAACTGGCACACTGAAGGATTTGGATTTACAATATGTTGTTTGAATGTGTTCTGGCTGAAACAGAAACTGACAGTCTGATTGATAGCCCCTATTTCTTTCCTTATTGTCACAAATTACTTTCGGGATGCTAGCAATAACACAGTGTTCAACTCCAATAAAAGGTGCAACTCTCCAGCTCAGCTTTCACTGTGAAAAGTTTTGTCGTATTAGTGGAAATCATTTTGCACAACATTTAAATCCTGCATCCTGGAGGACTGTGTAGCTCAGGAGACTGGTAGTGAGAACAGAATAAAAAGCCTTTCACCTCTCTGTTCTTAGTAAAAAATCAGGCTCAGTAGATACCAACTGCTATTTCTATACAGAGACTTTATAGTTCCCTATGTAAAATGAGTTTAGACTAACCATTTGCTAACGATTATCCTAAAATCTCCTTCATTAACAGTGCTATAATTACCCTGAAGAGTATTTCCCAGTGGCATGAGGACTATATAGCTTAGGTTCAGAACAAAAAGGAAGTGATTCTTCAAATAAGGTGTATTCTTGCTGTTGATCTCCTTCCCACATGAGGGAATGGATTCAAAGAGCAACTAGAAAACTGGGCCGGGGGGGTGGGGGGAGGAGGGGCGAGGAAGGGGGAGGGATCCATCAACACAGAAACTCATCAACAGCTATCAAAAACAAACATAATACCTCTGTCCACTTCTCTGTGGTTTTCCTCATGAAGTATTTATTTCATATTGTATAAGACATCTATCCACAGAAACCCAGATAACTTTAGACAAGGAATATATTGCAGGGTATATTTATTTATGTGATTGCTTTGTCATGTTCCTGCCCAGGTGTCTGTTGTCTCTGACAATTAACAGCAGGTTACAGACCTGGATAAATCTTTGATTTGACCCAGCGTGAACAGTTTTGTGTTATTATATGGTTTATGTTATTATGGTACCTTTTTCATAGCAGACTCAAACCATGGTATTACAAAGTTACAATTTTTATTTCCTAGAAATGTCAAAAGTTTTATCTTTTCTCTCTTTTAAAGTCCCTAGTCCATTCTTCTGCTCTTGAAGACATTGCAGAAAATACAATAACTGTAAATTGTGTTGGCTCAGTTCAAATATTGCCAACAGCTACATAAAAAAAATAATAAAAAATAATAATAAAAAAGATTTTATTTCTTTTTCAATTGGTTGGTTGTAGCTGTAGTTGTGTCACATCATTCAGGAAAAATTATTTTATTTTAGCGTCTGGTGCTAATCCAAACCAAATCCCAGAATCCTACTCAGACAGCAGTGAGGTACACATCAGCTCTTCTTTTCCTTACTTGTCTCTGTGTGACAATGAAAAAAAAAAAAAAAAAAAACAGAAAAATATATTTCATGAAGGAGAGCAATACAGTGTAAACAATCAGGTGACCAGAAGTCCAGAGCTTATCTTTGCCCAGGCAGATGTGCAGTGTTGCAGGTTATGAAGCCCCAGTCATTAGTACTTGGATTTTCTTCTCAGGACTCCACATAAATCCAAAACTATGGGATCAGTGTTACCTTGGTAATTGCTGACATCTTTAGAGTTGTTTTAAGATATTTCTCTGTAATCTATCAGCAAATATATTGGGTAATCTACTATCCAAATGTTGTTAAAAGTACAGAACAGTAAGGAAGAGTAAAGGGTTATTTCAGTTGTCTAAGGATATTTCTAAAAAGTTATTTCAGATACCTTAGAATACAGTGTTGCCCTGCAGGTGCTTCATCAGAAGGACTTGGGTATGCCCAAGGCCCTGTGTTATGTCTCCCAGGCATGCAAGAATGCCCTAGCTATCTGAAGTTATCTCAAATGTCATAAGATGCCTGAGTTTAGGTATTTGAATTAAGGCCTAAATAGATAAGATGTCAGTTATGTAGACAGATAAAGCTTCATGGATTTTATTTAAAAGAAATTCTACTTTGAAATCATTATTTTGACACCCTTCTCTGTTTACTTTCCTTAGTGTCACCATCTGGGATATGAAATTAGTTCTGCCCTGTAAACGAGGACAGTTAAGTTGACAATATACTTAACTTGTAAACTACTCCATTTTAATTAGGATTTGTGGTTTATTTGATAAGTATAGATCATAATGCACAAAAACTTTCCACTAAATTTCAATAAACTAACAACTGTACATGGCTATCAGCAGAAGAATCCATTTCTCCATAACACAGGACATATGAAGCTTTGCAAAATTCCATAATTTATGCAAAGTTAGCATACTCCTGACTGTTTTCCAAAAAGTATAATTATCCTCCAAATGGATAGTAGTATGAAAAATGAAGCACTAGGAACTGATATTCTGTAAGTTAGAAAACCAAAACTACAAGGAAAAACAAATCAAGATCAACTGGAAATAACTATGAGAAACTTCCTCTTCTTAACTGTAGGACACAGAAGATAGGCAATGACTTATTTTAACCACTTACAGCAAGCTGATGTCAAACAAGAAACATCTAGACATCATTATTTAATGGGATTTAGTCTGCAAATGTTTAATAGTAACAGTAGTTCAAATTTAGACAACAATTTTTGAGTTTTGGTGAAAACTGGAAAAAAAATCTTTTTAATGAGAAAATTAAATTATTTAAGATACTATAGATAAAGAAAGTTTCTTCCATGTATTTTAAAAGAATATTTTTCCTAAACAGTTTGAGACATAATGCTTAAGAAAACCTCTCATTGTCAAATGCAATAAAAAGCGATATTTTGGTAAATCCACTAACACTACAAAATTATCTTAAAGTTGAAAAGATTTAAAAACTCACATTTTGGCTGAATTTCATGACTTTCATAATCTCCAGGTGTCAGGTAGTTGCCTCTCTCTTTCTTGGGAAAAAAAAAAAGGTAAAACATTTAGATATCCATTGCAGAATACTTAGTTCAGCATATTTGACAAAAATGGATATAATTTATGTAGCTTTTTTACAACATTATTTTATTTTGTAGTACAGCCTCTCTTTGAAGTAAATTTCACATGGGGTACATATACTACTTTGATGTACAAGATAGGAGCAGGTCTCCCCACTCCTTCCAAGTCACATTGTATGACAGCAGTACACCATTATCAGAGCTCTGTAGATGAGCAAGTGTTGTGGCAGCTTCTTTCCAAATAATTGCATATAATGCATGAGACAGAAATGAAGTGAACCTGCATCAAAGAGTAGTGAAAAATGTCATGAAAGTGCTACAGTCATTATCCCTTTGTAATTCCCTTTGCATTTACATACATCTAGACATGAATTATTCTGTAAAATACGTACCTACTGAGGTTTTCATCATTTAACCATATAACCATTCCTTCTGCAAATGATTTTTTTTTATCTTGTCATCTAAGATTGAGAACACTGAAACAAATTAGTGAAGAAAAAGGAAATGTCTAAGTATTAACCCAGAGCAATCTGCATTGGAGTGCGTACGCATAACAAAGTCTACATCCTTCAGAAAGAGAGGAATGATTAAGCTGATCATCTAAAATCAGAAAAGTTTGAGAAAGTCATCTATTTCACTTTGGGATGAATTTGCTTCCTTGAGAGCAAGATAACAGCAATTCTGGCCTTCTCTGCTGCTCATTTTCAAGTTAACCTTAATTTGTAATGCACCCATGACTTAGTAAAAATAAAACATTACTCTTTTCTGATTTTTGTTTTCTTACTGACTAGGATGTATTTGATTTCTTTATTCTCAAATTCTTTTGTTGTTGTTGTTGTTCTTTTTTAATTTCATTTATTTTATCAGAAAAAAAAAGAAAAAAGAAAAAATGAGAAAGATTTATGTTATAGAACTACCTAGAATCTTTGAAAGAAATGCAAAATCACATTCCCTTTTACTTCTAGTAAATTTAGGAGTACACAAAAGGTGCCACACAAAGGTCTCATCTCAGAGCAGCAATGATTTACTAGCAGTCAAATATTGTCTCTGTAAGCTGTGTGGTAACAAACCCTTTTCTTGTGTTATGCATCTGAGTGAGCTGGATATTGGTTGTTTGCATGTGTAGATTATTTATTTATTTATTTATTTATTTATTTTTCTTCCAGGGGCGTTTCTACAACAGCTCAAATAGAAATGTATAATACTGTTTGTGAAAACTTTTAATAATATGTTGGTATATAATCAGTGAATCAGATACTATGACTAGTTTCACATACAACCAAGAAGCGTTTGCTATTTAAAAAGCATGAATCTTTTTTGGAAGGAAAACAACGTCAAAACAGCATTTTGCCTTCAGCATGATACATGCAAAAACAGTACAGTAACATTTTTGTATAAATTACATGAATATAAAATATATAGTAAACATATATATTAACATACATAAATTGTATACATAAACTACATATTTGTATTGATTTATGTGTTTAAGTTTCAAGGGACATCGGTTTTAGACAAGATAACAAGTTGAAGCATCTTGGTTTAATGTAGGAAAAAAAAGCTTTCTTTCCTCATCCATTAAAATGCCAGGAATCAATGTATGAATGACAGTTAAGACACTAAGTACCAATTATTCCTATATCTGCTCATTTTAGTCGACCTCAGCCTTATCTCTCACTTCCTTTGAGATAGGATAAAATACAGAGTCAGGTATTAAAAACTGAATCTATAGATTTTTTTCCAGCATTTTACCACTTCACTTAGCACTAAAACAAGTTACAGGCAACCACAGCAAGGGAATTTATAACCTTACAAATGGAGGCAGCATGTGATAAATACCACACTATCAGTTGTTCACGTAAGTAATATATGTTCTTGTAAAACCTGTACTGAAAGCTGAGTAATTTATGAAGTAAAAGAAGTCTGGCTTCTTTAACCTCTCATGCTAATTTATTTTAAGATAACAAGGGGATAGACTTGTGTACTACACTCTTGTGCTATTTTTAATTGCTATGTCCTCTCTCTTTCATTAGTGTATCCTATTTCTGCCATTTATCAAGTAGAAAGAGAAAATGTTATTTCACCTTTAAAACTGAAATCCTTCTTCCTGAGCCAGACTGATGATTTTCAACCCCCTTTTTAAAGGAAAAAAAAAAAAATTGCTTTTCTGGCCAGTGGCCATGTTGAAGTTGAAAACATGTCTTTTAGCAAAGGTAAAACATCCTAATGAATGACTTGCTTTTGAAAAAACAAGAGACAGTCCTTGCAGTCATTCAGTAGAAGCACTAATGGAAAAATATAGAAAAAAAAAAAAAAAGACAACTTCCCATGTGTATTGCAGCACACATCACAATCAGCATGGAAGACTTCGGTTTCAGCCAACCAGTCTTCTGAATCTGATTCACTAAAAAAGAGAAAAGGCAGAGGTCCAAACTTTACATTCAACTGACTTGTGAATTAACAGGAACTGGTCTGGGTATTGCTAAGAATAGAGGCTTTAGATAGGCAGGTCATCCCTGAGTCCTTGTTTTTCTTTTGATCCTATAAGTTTAGGCTTTATAGATGGAAATTCTTATGCTTCTGTAGAAACTTCTAACCTTGAAAAAGCTGTTTATTTAACCAAGGCAAAGCTGGTTTGATAAAAAGACATTACTGTTATTACTATAATATATATTACTGTTACCTATAAACTCTACCTTGTCAATATCCTTAGATCATCACAGTTACAACCACGCCCTATAGTCACTACAGACAGCATTTGTTTAGAAACAAAATGGTCCTTTAAAGCTGTCAGGCTTTTACCATCAAATAAATAATAAATGATTGTTATTGCATGCACTTATAGAATCGTAGAATCTTAGAATCTTAGAACAGCTACCTTAAAGATCATCTAGTTACAATCCCCTTGCCATGGGCTGGGATTCCATAAATTAGATCAGGTTGCCCAGGGCCCCATCCAACCTGGTCTTGTACACCTCCAGGCATGGGACATCCACAACTTCTCTGGACAACCTGTTCCAGTGCCTCACCACCCTCTGAGTGAAGAATTTCCTCCTAATGTCTCATCCAAATCTCACCTCTTTTAGTTTAAAGCCATTTCCTCTTGTCCTATGATTATCTGATTGAGCAAAATGTTGCTTTCTATCTTTTTTGTAAGCCCCTTTTAAGTACTGAAAGGCTGCAAAGAGTTATCCCTGGAGCTTTCTCTTTTTCAGGCCGTGCTTCCCCAGCTTCATAGGAGAGGTCCTCCATGCCTCTGACCATCTTTGTGGCCCTCCTCCATATGCACTCTAACAGATCCACAATGCAACACTCCAAGTGGGGCCTCACAAGAGCAGAGTAGAGGGGAACAATCACCTCTCTTGACCTCCTGGCCACGCCTCTGCTGATGCAGCCCAGGATGCAGTTGGCCTTCTGGGCTGCAAGTTCATGTCGAGCTTTTTGACAAGAAGCCCCAAGCTCATGAAAAGAACCCCCAAGTCCTTCTCTGCAGGGCTGCTCTCAATGAGTTCTTCTCCCAGTCTGTACTCATGTCTGGGATTGCCCCATCCTTGTGCTTGGCCTTGAACCTCATTAGGTTCACTTGGGCCCACTTCTCAAGGTTGTCCAGGTTCCTTTGGATGGCATCCCTTCCTTCTTCAGTATCAACTGCAAAACTCAGCTTGGTGTCAGCTGCAACTTGCTGAGGGTGCACTTGATCACATTGCCCATGTCATTGATAAAGATACTGGATAACAGTACCAGTCCCAAAACAGACCCCTGAGGGACAGTGCTTGTCATTGGCCTCCACCTGGAAACAGAGCCATTGACCTCTCTGGGTACAGACTTCAAGCCAATTCCTTATCCACTCAATGGTCTCCCTTTAAGTCCATATGTCTCCAACTTGGAGACCAGGATGTCGTGTGGGACTGTGTCAAAGGCCTTGCAGAAGTCCAAGTAGATGACATTGGTTGGTCTTCCCTTGTCAACTGATGCAGTCAGTCCATCATAGAAGTCTACCAGATTGGTCAGGCACAATTTGCCCTTTGTGAAGTCATGCTGGCTGTCCCGGATCACATCCTTGTCCTGCGTGTGCCTTAGCATTGCCTCCACGAGGATTTGTTCCATGATCTTCCCAGGCACAGAGGTGAGGCTCACCCATCTGTAGTTCCCCAGCTCTTCCTTTCTACCCTTTTTAAGAATGGGAGTGATGTTTCTCTTTTTCCAGTCACTGGGGACTTTGTCTGACTGCCATGATTTCTCAAATATAGTTGAGAGTTTCTTGGCAACTACATCAGCCAATTCCCTCAGGACCCTAGGATGCATGTCATCAGGCCCCATAGACATATTGTTGTTAAGTTACATCAGGAGGTCCCAAACATGCTCTTCTCTTACACTGGGAGGGACTCTGCTCCCCCAGTCCCCACCTAGAGGTTTGGGGACTTAAGAGATGTAGGAAACCTGACCACCAGTGAAGACTGAGGCAAATAATTGTTAAGTACATCTGCCTTCTCCACATCTGCCATTACCAGTTCTCTATCTTCATTTGTCAGAAGTGCTACACTCTCCCTAGTCTTTCTTTTGTGGCACCTGTAGAACCCCGTCTTGTTATTCTTTGCATCCCTTGCCAAGTTTAGTTCTGTCAGTGCCTTGGTTTTCCTGAACCCATCCCTGCACGTCCAGATACCATTTCTGTACTTTTCCCAGGGCACATGGTGCTGTTTCCACGATTTGTGCATTTCCTTCTTTTGCCTAAGTTTGACCAGTAGATCCTTATTCAACCATGCTGGTTTCCTACCTTCCCTGCTTGATTTATTACATATGGGAATAGAGAGCTCTTGCACTCCAAGGAAAATATCCTCAAAGAGTTACCAGCTCTGATCAGATCCTCTGTCCCTACGGACCATGTCCCATGGGATCAAATCCACTAATTCTTTGAACAGATGGAAGTTGGCTTTTCTGAAGTTCAGTGTCCTGACTTTGCTCTTAGCCAGGCCCTTAACCCTCGAGATAAACTCAACCAGGGCATGGTCACTGCAACCTAGGCTTCCTCCAAATTTAACTAGCTCTTCCACATTGGTGATCACCAGATCCAGTAACATTTCTCCTCTAGTTGGTTTGTCTAATACCCGGATGTGGAAGTTGTCCTCAAGTTTTCTTACTTGTCATCTTTTTTTTTTTCCCGTCACTTTAAGGATACAGTTTTATATTGGTGTGGGTTCATGTTTACCAAACAGTGAGGTAGAAAGTAAAGCTGGGGTAGGAAGCTATAGCCCTGTCCTGGTTTCAGGTAGGACAGAGTTAATTTTCCTCCTAGTAGCTGGCAGGGTGCTATGTTTGGGATTAGAATGAGAAAAGCGCTGATAACATGCTGATGTTTTAATTGTTGTAGAGCAGTGCTTACACCAAGCCAAGGACTTTTCAGCTTCTCGCTCTGTCCTGCTAGCGAGCAGGCTGGGGGTGCAGCAGGAGCTGGGAGGGGACAGACCCAGGACAGCTGACCCAAACTGGCCAAAGGGGTATTCCATACCATCTGACATCATGCTGAACAATATATAGGGGTGGCTAGCTGGGGTGGGGGGCCGGCTGCCCGGGGATAGGCTGGGCATCGGTCAACGGGTGGTGAGCAATTGCATTGTGCATCACTTATTTCGTACACATTATTACTATTAATACTATTATTATTATTATTATTGTTGTTATTCTTTTCCCTGTCTTAAAAAACTGTCTTTATCTCAACTCACAGGCTTCACTTTCCCGTTTCTCTCCCCCATCCCGGAGAGGGAGGGGGGAGGGTGAGCGAACGGCTGTGTGGTGTTTGGCTGCCAGCCGGGCTAAACCACAACAGTCCATTTGGCACCCAACGTGGGGCTCGAAGGGTTGAGATATCGACAGATTTGACCAGAGTGTGTTAAACTAAAATTGGTATAAGTATTCGACCTGCTTAATAGTTGCTAGTCACAATGTTGATTGCCTTAATCTCAAGTCTGCTGTGCCTGTTTCCCAAACTGAGTTTTATAGCAAGTTACTTTCTGTATGTGCTCCCTGTCGTGCTGTTTATCCTTTCCGGGCCCTGGTTTAAGATTGTTATGGTACTGTGTGGTGTAACGATGGCTTATGAAATGATGAGATATCTGGTCATGACTCTAA